>NC_067154.1:17854393-18079393 GCF_903995435.1 Acomys russatus | reverse complement strand
TTAAAGGCCAAGGAAGAAAGCCTCTTGCTTATTAAGCTTATTATGTTTATTAAATATAAAATAAAACACAGCATAGTGCAACTATAAAACAAATGGAAAAAGAATTCTACCGTGAACTGAAACTATGATATTTGTAAAAGGAGGCACTGGGGAACCAGCAGACAGCCAGCTCCACCTCTGCCTGCTGAGGCCTGAGCCTACTTGGGAAGTGCAGTCCCTATTTTAGTTCAAAGCTTTCGGGAGGCTAACCCAGGGAAGGGGCTAGGCTGCTCCTGCCAAGTGTCCTAGCCTTTCCTCCCCTCACCTCTCTGCCTGCCTAGGGCTTCTCCTTCCTCTTGTTGCTTTCCGAAGGGTCAAGAGCAGCTGACTGGTTGAAGGGTCTACGTTTGCACAGGGGGGAGGCACAGGCCACTGTGTTGACAAACAGGAGAGTAGGGAAAGCGGGGTCAGAAAGGAATAGGTCCTTGTAATCTGAAGCTGGGCATTTAGTTTGGGAAGTCCTGTCAAAATGCAAGGGGAACTTTGTGCTTGTGATGGGTCATGAGCTTCTTTCAAGTGTAATCACCCAGGTCACATGAAGCCATCTCTGTGCCAGGAATACAGCTCACTTGGTAGCATCTTTGTCAGTGTGCGTGGCACCCTGAGTTTGATGGCCAGAACTGGGTAAACTCTGTCACATGGCTGCTGTCTCAGCACTCCGGAGGTGGAGGACCAGAAGTTCAAGGTTGTCCTTTGCTATACACTGAGTTTGAGACCAGCCTGGGATATTTTTTAAAAGCTGTTTTCTGAATTCCAGGCAGGCTAGCTCGTGTGTGCTGGAGACCCTGAGGTGAGACCAGAGTCTGGAATGAATGACGTTGGTAGATCCACCATCCCATGTCCTTTCTGAGTGAGGGACACCCTCTTGGCAGTATGCCCTTCCTGACAATGAAATGTGTGTAGTCATGAAGACAGAACGCTCTGGAAACTACTTGCTTCTGGGCCGGATGCCTTGCTTCACCTGGCTCTATTCTTGACCCCTTTCCCAGTGCCTCTTCCAAAAAAGCTGACTGCACAGACTAGTTTGATCAGGGCTGCCAATCCTTCCAGATGTGAGGTTACCCAATGATAACATGAGTGAATAAAACTGATATTGTGGAGCTGGGTGTGGTGGTGCACGCCTTTCTTTAATCCTAGCACTTAGGTGGCAGAGGCAGGTGGATCGCTATGAGTTCGAGGCCAGCCTGGTCTACAATGTGAGTCCAGAACAGCCAAGGCTACACAGAGAAACCCTGTTTTGAAAAAAAAAAAAAAAAAAAAAAAAAAAACAACAAAACAAAATGAAACAAAAACCAAACCAAACCAAACCAAAAACAAAACTGATATTGTGACCAGGAATATGGTTGTAGGCTGCCTTCCCCTGGGGCACTGAGTGCTCAGCCATGAGTGAGTGTAGACCACATACACACACAGCTGAGCTTGGAAGGCATGACAGAAAGTTGTGAACCAGCATAAAGTTGAAACTTGCCATTGACTATTTTAAAACAGGACAAAAGATCTACGGATTTGGGGTTGAGGATAGGCTTAGGACTTGAGGTGGGCCACCAAGCATCTTCCTCTTCTAAGAGGTCAAGGCATCAGTCTAGAAGGCCATAGATCCTGAGTTCCACACTGAAGCTCTGAGTGTGTATAAGGCCGGGTCCAACAGAGAAACAGTAAATAGAAGGCATACGTGTCTCTACGTAGAGAGGCATAGACACATAGCATGTAATTATAAGAAGAGATGAGAAAGCTGTGTACAATCAGAGGCCAAGTGGTTCCAAGACGGGCATTTGGAGAGCCATAGAAACTAATGATAAGTCTAGGAAGCTGCAGAATAAGCTAATAATGACAAGCCTAGCAGCAAAGCAAGAGAGTGAGGATGCTCACTCCCCGTGCAGGCACTACCACAAGTTTGCAAAGGCCGAAGAACTTGGGAATCCGGTGTCTACTGGAGACAGCAGCAGAAAAATGTGTCTACTGGGAAAGTAGGGAGGGAGCCGAACTGCCTTTGCCTTCAGCTCAGTGTCCTAGGGGCCTCCAGCCTATTGGGTGCTGGCGCCCACGTTTAAAGCGGGCTTGCCCTATCTACTTCACTGATTCACACACAGTCATTCGGTGGGAGCACCCTCCAAGACACAGAAGGGCGCTTAGCCATCTCTAGGGAAGTTTCGATCTAGGAAAAGTTGACAACCAAAGTCAGTCACCACAGAGGGGCTGTGTAGGAAAACAATAAAATTAGCCTCTTTGTGGATGAGATGGGAAGAGCACAGGTGGGGTTGTCCCTAGACTGTCTAAGTTGTGCCTCCTGTGAGTGAATAGGTCAGACAAACAAAGGAAAGCAGGACTGGCTTGATCCACATCCTTGGCTGAGATCTAGGAAGGGTGAAGGATTTTCTGCTCAGGGTCCTCTTATAGACAGGAGGGGTCGGGAGGTGGTGGCGCACGCCTGTAATCCCAGCACTCAGGAGGCAGAGGCAGGTGGATGGATCCCTGTGAGTTCAAGGCCAGTCTGGTCTACAGTGTGAGTCCAGGATAGCCAAGGCTACACAGAGAAACCCTGTCTTGAAAAAACAAACAAACAAACAAACAAGAAGACAGAAGGGATAGGATGTAGAGCTTCTCCCTGACTCAGTGCAAAGGAAGCCTTGAGCTTGGGTAGGTAATTGTGGGGTGCCTTTCAACAGAACTAGGGCCACCAAACGAGCCAGTTAATTAAAAACTCTTCCTGCATATTTCCTGTCAGACTTGATGTGCCCAGAAGGGGATGACTTAGTCACTCTTCTCATTGCCTTGACGAGATTCTTGATAGGAACGTCTTAAGAGAAGGTTTCTTTAGGCTCATAGTTTCTGAGAGATCAGTCAATCGTGCTGAGGAAACCATGACAGAGAGGCTCTTCACAAAGAGCCTGGAGCAGGAAGCAGAGAACACAGAAGAGCCTGGAGCAGGAAGCAGAGAACACAGACCAGGGAACCAGAGGCAATTAAAACCTCTAAGTGATCCTAAGTCCCAAAGTTTCCCCCAAACTCCCGAAACAGCGCCACCATCTGGAGCCCTAGTGTTCGAACACATGAACTTGTGGGAGACATTTAACATTGAAACCACAAACCATAATACAACACTAAGAGTCAGCCTGGCTGGGGTTTAGTAGTAAGAGGCCAGGCACTCAGGCAGGTCGTGCACGAGACTGGATTACATGACACTGCCGCTCCAGAACTAGAGCAAGGGCTTGGTTGCGTCAATCAGTCCTCCCGCACCAGCCCACCCACGGCCTGCTCTCCCAGGATCTCCTTGCTTCCAGGTTCTCATGGAGGAAAGTGTGTGGTTACTCCCAGCTCTCTCACTGTGTTTCTGCAAAGTTCCTGTCTCTTGGCACACCCTGCCTTACTCCTAGAACGCTAGTTCCATCACAGTGCCTGGCTCACCGTGGGGGGTGGGGGGGGTCTCAACTGAGGTCCGTGCACTCAATCGGACAGCTGCAGTCCAGAGGCACGCAGGAAACTGACTACAAAGGGTTTGGATGTTTCATCCACTTAACCTCCCCAGTGGGGAAAAGCCAAGGGATGCAGGGATGGGCTCAGACCATTTAAAGGAGTTGATGAAGACACAGAGTGGACCACAGGACCCCTGGGGATCACTGGGCTCTGGCAGCAGTTGTTTAGAAAGCCTGTCTGGAGCAAGGGAGGAAGTCTGACTTCTGTAATAGACTGGGGAGTCCTACAGTGTTCTGAGAAAGCCAGGAGGTGAGACTGCTGCTGCCTTCCGGGCTGTTTATAAGTCCTTTTATTTAGCTCTCTGGCAGGACCCATGGTGGAAGGCAGCTGCTTTCCCTCTTGAGGGGAGTGACTGATGGCTTTTGTTTTATGATCAATCCCTGGAGCTGATCTGGATCCACACTCAAACACGCCAGGGACAAATTCTGGATTCCCAAAGTCCCACTGAGCCCTCACGCACCAATCACTGTAGCTTTTAGAAGAGACACTCAGTGTCTCTGTTAAGAATGTATTTCCTGGGACTTTTGTTTTTGTTTTTTTTTTTAGTAAATAGGATTTCAAATATATTAGAATTTGGTCTTTCAAGGAGGGTGACTTTAAACCTGCGGTTGTTACAAAACACTATTAATAGCCAACCTTGGGCCTGCTCCTCCCCTTCCCCCTTCCCTAGGCTGGGTAGGGGTGCTGTTTCTCTCACAGAGGTGAGAGGCGGGCTAGAGTGGTGGTGGTGGTGGAGTGGAAGAAAACTGAGATTCTTGCCTTGGGTCCCAGCTATAGGCCTGGGCAAGCCATATCTCAGACAGGATATATATGTATTTTTTCAGGACTAGGTTCTCTGAAAGGGACACAGACTCACTCCTCCTTTGTAAGCACAGTGCCAGTAGAGCATCGCCTTTCACAGGGGGAGAACAGGGTCAAGGCAGGGAACAGAAAGGTCAAGGCAGCACAAGGCCAGAAAAAAGAACAACAAAGGTACCTGGGTACTTGGCACATCTTCATTGCTCTCCTTGGACTCTGTGCCACCCTGGCCTCTCTTTCCCCCTTGCTTCTGCCTCTCTATGGCCCTCAGGCCGGAGGAACCCAGACCCAGCCACCGGAGCTCTTACCCAAGCCTGAATCCTGACCCCGAGTCAGCTGCATCCTTCCAATCTCAGAGTTTGGGTTGTTCTTCGTTACCATGGGGACGGAACACGCATCTCTTATCACTTCTCTGTTATTTCAGGCATTCTATACTTTCAGCTTCTCATTTCCAGCCAAAGGAGCAGGGATGGGGGGGGGGTGGGAGTGGGGTGGGGGCATGGGGGGAGGGGAGGGAAGGAGGGAGGAAAGGAGGGAAGGAAGGAAGGTGGAGGGTCTGGCTGCTAAGGGGAAAAGATGGTAGGAGTGCCTTTCAGGGCATCCTGGCTGGACTCACTTGAGGTTGTCCCCAGGATCAACATCTCTAAGCAACCTGGATGTCACCTCTGCCCCTCTGTCCCTCTGAGGGCTGTTCTTAGGACAGAGTTGCCTCAAGGGAACAAATCACGCGTTCATGGGGCTGATCTGGAGTCAGGGAACAGGGGACACCGGGTGTAATTCTCAGACTGTGACTCTGAGTGGACTGGGTGGCATTGCAGGGTGAGCTAGGATGAGCAGGGAGGTGAGACTGTTGTCTCTTTCAGTGCAGTGAGGTGGGGGTGGGGTGGCAGGTGAGGTGGGCGGGGCATTTCTAATATTTGCACAGAAGTTTCATAAGAAAGAGAACTGGGTGTGATAATTTGCTGTGGCTTCCTGTTCTTAATAAGCAATCCTGTTTGTACCAAACTTTGTAACTGTAGCTCTCTCTTTTCCTTTCTGAATCTACCCAGCTGTATAAGCTGCAGGTTTCCGTGAAGCCTAAAGATTCATGAGGACTGTGTGCTTGTCATGTGTTCCTGGCTCTTATGTCTCTTAGTGGCCTGGGCCAGACTCTTGGGAAGAGCTCAGACCAAGAACCAAAGAGAGAAACTGCTGGGAGAAATAGGGGCACAAGCCCACACGGCAATCAGCAAATGGAAAGTGGTCAGGTGACCTTTTCTGCCCCTCTAGACCAAGATACGGAAAAGATGGAAGAAAAACATAAAGCAGATACTGGGGTTTGGGGGGTCTGAGCTGAAGCCAGGAGACAGAAGACTCTGTCTATACACTAAGGGTTCTTGGGATCATCTCTCAAGGATCTCTATAGCACACGGGAAGACTCAAGGCGAGGTTCACACAGGTTTTGCTGGGAAGGAGAGTGGAGAACTGATCGGGCTACCTCAGGCATCTACACTCAGTTCTGCTCCAGGGAAGTGCCAAGGGCTGGCCGGGAGAATGGTTCCAGGCTCCTGTCATGCCCATTGCAAAGAGGGGTGCTTGGTGTGTACAGCAATAAAAGTTTCCTAGCCAGTCACCTCAAGCAGTGCCCCTACCTCATTTCAGGTTCCACTGCCTGTTAGCCAGGTGCCTGGAATCTGGGAACATTGTTACAGTAAAGACTTCCACGAGATGGCACCCATAGGTTTTGTTTTTTGGTGTTTTATGTTGATGGGGTCATATTTCTTTGTGGAGACTCTCTCTCTCTCTCCATTTATTTATTTTATGTACATGAATGCTCTATCTGCATGTACACCTGCACACCAGAAGAGGGCATCAGATTCCAGTATAGATACTTGTGAGCCACCATGTGGTTGCTGAGGATTGAACTCAGGACCTCTGGGAGAGCAGACAGTGCTCTTAAGGGCTGAGCCATCTCTCCAGCCCCTGTAGAGATTTTCCTAAACACCTGTGTGCCTGTATTATATCAGGGAGTGTTGGAAATACAGATTGAATGAGACAGAAACATTGTAGGTTTCAAGTTATTTCAAAAGGCTGGAGGACACACAGCTAAAGAGTGATGTGTTTTTCCACTTTTGTTGCAGATAGATGATTTTGATAGCTCTGCTACATTTCTGACAATGGTTTATTCCTTGTATCCTGTAGACTGGTAGGCATGGCCAATCTCTTACAAATGTCTGGAGGAAGGGATTACCTCACATCTGCCCAGATAAGCCAAAGATGCTCAAGTCTTAGCTGGTGTGATTCTGAGTCATTGCTGAACACTAGCTTGTCACCTAGGGATTCAGCATGGATTCAGCTGTCATTTAAGGCTTCCATGGCTTAAAAAAAAAGTAGTTTTTAAAATTATATGTATGTGTAAATGTGTGTCTTTTTTTTTCCCTCCGAGACAGGGTTTCTCTGTGTAGCCTTGGCTGTCCTGGACTCCTTTTGTAGACCAGGCTGGCCTTGAACTCACAGTGATCCACCTGCCTCTGCCTTCTGAATGCTGGGATTAAAGGTGTGTGCCACCACTGCCCGGCTACATGTGTGTCTTTATATAAACATATGTATATTGTATGTATATATGATATATATGAATACATATACATATATGTTTTATATATATATATATATATATATATATATGAATACAAACACACACACACACACACACACACACACACACACACACACACACACACACACGTATATACCTGCAGGTGTCTGGGGAGGCCAGAGTGCACTGGGATCTTTTGGAACTGGAGTGACAGGTGGTTGTAGGCTACCTGATATAGGTGCCAGGAACTGGGCCAGGGTCATCTGAGGTAGCAGCATGCCCTCTTAACTGTTGGTCCTTTTCTCTGGCCCCATCAGGGCTCTTTATAATGGAAACTTCCAGTGGTCTTTGTGGTATCCTAATGACTAGCCTCCAAGTAAGAGTGATCTGTCTTTATCTAGGTGGCAATTTGATCTGCCCCAGAGAAAAAAACACCTCGACAGTGCTTGCTCTTGCCAAAGGCAAGCTGGGATCATAGTGGGGAGAGGCAGAGAGGCAGGTGGAGGTTCTTGTGAGCTGCCTGCCCCTCTGGGTTCAGGAAACTGTCCTGTTAGGTTCCTGAAGGAAATATCCTGTCAGACAAGGCTGCTTCTAGAAACGCCTCTGCTTGGCAATCATGGAAATCATGTGCTCTTTGCTTCTAGAGCAGGCTGATAGGTGATAAAACAAATGTTTTCATAGAATTACCATAAGCATCCATTAAAGGCACCCTTCATCTTTCCATTGGTCTTTCTACCTGGGTGTCCGGAGAGAACATCCCGTCCCATGTGGCCCAGACTGTGTGTGTGTGTGTGTGTGTGTGTGTGTGTGTGTGTGTGTGTGTGTCAGATTGTGGGGGTCCCTCCCCAGAGCTATCCATCCTAGTCTCTGCCATTTGTTAAACTGCTGCTCCACTGCTCCGACCAGGCACCTGGACACACCTTGGATGCTCTCCCGTCTCCCAGATGGACCTGCTTCCAGCTCCTAGCTCCTCCATCCAAACACGCATCCAGAAGCTGATCGTTTCTTACCATTTCTGTTTCTCTGGGAAATTTCACAAGGCTCATAATTGGTCTTCTAATTCTCTCCATCTATAGCCAACAGAGAGAGGAATTCTTTCTTCTTCTTCTTCTTCTTCTTCTTCTTCTTCTTCTTCTTCTTCTTCTTCTTCTTCTTCTTCTTCTTTCTTCTTCTTCCTCCAGACAGGGTTTCTCTGTGTAGCCTTGACTGTCTTGGACTTGCTTTGTAGACCAGGCTGGCCTCAAACTCACAGCAATCCGCCTTTGCCTCCCCAGTGCTGGGATTAAAGGTGTGCGCTGCCACCACCACCCGGTGAGAGGAATTCTTTAAAACCTGTCAGGTCATACTTCCCGTGACTTTTTTCCCTCTCCTTCTTGGAAAGAGAAAACTCAAGGCCTCCTTTCCCGTTCCCCTGCTACAACCCCAGCCCTGTTCTATGACTTCCAGAAGGCTTGGCCTCAGATTCCCGGCACCCAAGCTGGGTCAGAAACTGATCTCACTTCTCTTCCTCTTGTCTGTCCCCTGTCTGCCCCTTTGATTTCCTTTCTGCTCCATTCTTGACTTGCCCTTCACCGGCAACTAGGCTGCAGCCCGCTCTGGTCTGCTTGTTTGTGTCTGAAAAACCCTATGATAGCTCATGACTCTTCCTGCTTTCTCTTCATGTGCGTCCTTAAATGCCACCTTAAGTCTTTATCCCCTCTCTGAGCTCATAGCATGTATGACAAGTTCTATAGTTTATTTGTGCTTGTCTCATCTTACTGGAGGCAAAGTCCAAGGACAGGGACTTTTGTGTGTCTGATCTTTCATGATCTGGCATGATCTGGGACTCAGCAGGCACTCTGTACATTTACTGGTGTAATTAAATTCTCTCGGCACCAGTACAAGAAGACAAAAGGCATTTTTTTGTTTGTTTGTTTTAAAGCTACATGTCTTTAGGCAGCATGTCTAAGGCTATATACACATTGCATGATATTTGTATCGCTATCGAAAAGGTCAAAGGTCAAGTTAGTTATTACAATTAGTCCTATCCAAACTTTATAATTTAGTAATCCTTTCTTGACTTTTTTTTTTTTTTTTTTTTGCTGCTTTTAGGCTTATTTAGTTATTTTGTGTTTGTGTGTGGGGGTGTGCTCACATGCACACACACGTACATGTATGTGAGTGTGCATGTGCGTGTGTGTGTGTGTCTGTGAGTTTACACATATTCATATGCAAGTTAACATACTGTAGTGTACTTGTGGAAGCCAGAGGACAACTTTTCGACCTATGTTTTCTCTCCTTCCACCATGTGGGTTCTGCCTGAGATTTTAAATTCAAGCTTTCAGGCCTGGCAGTAAGAGCCTTTACCCTGAGCTATCTCACTGGTCTTAAAGACTTTTGTTTGGAGAACTGTGGCGCCCACACCACCGCGGTACAGAGTCGAGGGCGAGGGACTGCAGATTTAACTCATACACACTAACACAGTGGGTCCTTCGTGCTAAGAGAGCAGCAGCTGCGGCAGCGGTTTATTATTCTCCTCTCCTTCAGAGTTCCAAAGAGCCTTCTTATAGGCAGCAAAACAGGAATCCTCCTCCCAGGTGAAATCCCTCAAGAGGTGATTGCACACAGAAGGAAAAGTCGAGAGGAAGGGAGGGGTGTGTTCTCAGAGCAGTAAACATGGCTAGCTAACCAAGATAAACACAGACATGGAAGCTGCTAGAAACAGGACATGAAACAGCAAGACAGGCAGGCAGCCCAGTCGGGTCTGGTTCCTACAGAGAACTTTGTGTGCATGCATATCCTCAGGTGGTATTAAAGCTAACTATTTATATTTATTTGGGCCAGGGTCTTTCTGTACAGCTCAGGCTACCTGAGTTTGAGGCCCACCTGCCGCAGCCTCCCGTGGGCGAGGATTACAGGCACTGGCCATCTTGGCTCCTGGAAACTTTTCAGCTTCCGGTAAACATTTGTCATGTAGCTGCACACCGAACCACTTAAATCTCTTTTGGAAGTTACTGCGATACAGAGAATAAATTATTCATGGCCTGTGGTGTGATGGCAGTGTAACGGTCTAGAAAAAGGGGGCACTGGAGGGGAAGGGGTCTCTGTGTGCGGTGCACAGATAGAGTGAGTGCTATTTGTCATCCAGACTGGGGCCCTTGAACCAGAAAGAGGGAAAGTAAGAATGAATATGTGCAGACAACAGGCACTTATTGGCATCAACTCCAGAAAACCGAGAAAAACAACCACTTTAGCAATAATTAGCGTGTAAATGGTCACTTTAATACTCGGATACTTAGCTTCTCCCATTAATAAATCTTATCAGACTTAGGAACTTAGAGTGAAATTATAAAAAGTCATTGGTTAGGGCTCAAGTTCAGAAGAACACGTGAGGGAGTGTAGCTCTCAGCATTAGAAGAGTTAAGCGTGCAGCCTGGTTTAGTTTTCTTCTCAGCATTGGCTTTGGCCAGGTCTATTTTCAAAGCCAAAGAGAGGTAGCTGTGAATAGCAGTAGATACCAAAGAGAGTTATTTCTGGGATCCCAAGTTACTTTTGTTTTTGCTCTCTGTGTTTGTTTTTGACAGGGTCTCATAGAGAGCCCTTGAGCTCCGGGCAGCCCAGAATGACACGGAACTCTTGATTTTCCCGGTGCCACTGTTCCCCACCCCCGCCCTGCCCCCACACGAAGTGTTGCAGGTGAACCACTCATGGTTTATACAGTGCTAGGACTGAATGATTCCAGGCACCCACTTTCCCAACTCAGCTATAGCCCCGGCCCCCGTTCTGTGACTTCAGAAGGCTTGGGCTCCGATTCCCAGGCACCCAAGCTGGGTCACCGTTGACCTTCCAGTCGGGAGGCAGGGTGGGTGGGGGGTTGGGGGGTGGGTGGGGGCCTGGTTGGGGGGCTGGGGGGTGTGGGGGAGGGGACAGCCTGGAGACTGACCTCTCTTCTCTTCCTGCTATCTGGCCCTGCCTTCCCTTTTAATTCCCAAAGCAGACTTTCTGTCCTCTCCAGCCATTGGCCCCCCAAGTATCTCCTTCAAAGGCCAGTTCCTTAGGTTGCTGTGCAATAAGAGAACTCTGGAGGCTAGCGAGGGCCTAGAGATAGCATCTGTTGCGCTCTCACACCTGCCTGCCACTTAAACACAGGCAGACGGGACTGGGCTGATAAGGCTTTCTCATAGAGCCTTGCTGGTGACTTCCTTTTTACCACATCTTGCTCCAGGTGACTGCAAATGGTGGCATCTATTTTAGCGTCTTTCAGAAACCATGGTGTGAAGGAGCACTTAGCAATTGCTAGGCGTGGGGTTTTGTTTTTGTTTTGTTTTTTTGTTTTTTTTCCTCTTTTTATGCAGCAGCCCCAGTTTCATCTTCCTTTAAGGAAGGGGATGTGGGAATATGGCTTTAACCCATGGTAGCATCTTCCTTTTCCCTGGCCTTTGTGCCTTGTACCCTGCCTACTTTTTTATTATCTACTCATTTATTTACTGGGTGCATGTGTGTGTACAAGTGCTCTTGTGTACACATTCATGTGGAGTCCAGAGGCCACCCTCTGGTGTTATTTCTCAGAAGGCCTGCTCATATTTTGAGACAGGGACCCCCACTGGCCTTGGGCTCACCAAGACTGGCTGGTCAGCAAGCCCCAGGGATCCATTTCTGCCTCCCAAGTGCTGAGATCGCCAAGCATGTGCCACCCCTCCCAGCACCTTGTATGTGTGCATTCTGGGGATCTTGCAGTGGTCCTCACTCTTGCAAGGTAAGCACTTACTGACTTAGGGACGTTTCCAGCCACTGCTGCTTCCTAGTTCTTATTCCTGTCTGGATTTCTCCATTCTTCTTCCCGGGGCAGTTGCCCTCAATGATAGAATCTCAGGGCTTCCAAAGGCTGATATGGGTGAAGAGACATCGTGAGTCGCTTCCTCTTTCTTTTTGTGTTTTGAGTGTTTGCTTCTCCTTCTCTTGGCTCTTAAACAGAAGAACATAAGAGCTTCGTTGACCTTGTGTATCTGGGGTTCTGGACCCCACCAGTTGGCCATAAGGACTTGTCCTGTGAAGTGGCAGAGGCCAAGGATGTTTTCCCAGGACTAGAGGAACTGAGCAGTAATCAAGTCAGTGTGCTGCTAGCTCACCTCTGCCATACAGAGTCCTTCAGCACATCTGAAGGTACAAAGGAAGATGCTCCATGGGACAAGTGGAGGGGAGAGAGGGACAGACAGACAGCTGTGGGCTACTTCTACCACGTTGGTGGCAAAGCGTATAGTCTAATTCTGCCGCATCTGGTGGCTAAGGTGGATTTATCTTCCCTTCTTGCCTTGTGTTTGGGCTGGAAATTTTTGTCAGAGCAACTGGCTTGTAGCTGTGACACAAATTACATCTACATTTGCAAGAGACCAATCATCATAATGACCCCTAGGGCCTGTGGGGACAGGGCCTTGGGGGTCATTGATGGCATCCCTTGAACAGGGCATGTCAATGTCACCCTAAGAACATTTCCTCTGGACACCGACTCATAGGAGTCTCTATTCTGTAGCAAGCTTGGCCACTTTCCCAGAGTCTTTTGTTACCTCCATGGATGGACATCAGATTTGCCGAGGAGAATCCCGGGCTGCCCCACTGCTGGGTGACAGCTGATGGAAAGTCTTTCTCATGGCTCTGCTTGGATTCTTTTCAAAACTCTCCCCAAGAGTTGCTGGAAGAAAGTTCTCCTTGTGGTTCCTGCTTATTGCAGGCCTTCTGGTGCTCCGTGCACACAGGGATTTGGAGCGCTGAGCTTCAGATAACTGGCCTCAGCAGTACGATCGGTTTGAGACTCTTTCGGTTCTTTCTGTGCTAGAGATTGAAGCTAGAACGCTGTAGTCACTTGGTAGGCAAGCATTCTCTCACTGAGCTATGTGATACCCAGCCCTGAGCAGTCCCCGCCCCCTCTGAGACAGGGTTTCTCTGTGTAGTCTTGGCTGTCCTGGACTTGCTTTGTAGACCAGGCTGGCCTCGAACTCACAGTGATTCCACCTGCCTCTGCCTCCCGAGTGCTGGGATTAAAGGCGTGCGCTACCACCACCCCAGCTTTCCTTGAGCAGTTTTAAAAGACAATCATCCAGTTCATGACAAAACAGAGCAAACAGAGTGTCTTTTAGTGCCAAGCAAATTTCTGCCCTAATGCAAACAGTCACTGTGAGCCTGCGGCTATCTCAGACTGCCCTGCACAAGAGGTTTTTTGAGAGCGTGAAAGCTGAGCTGTGTAAATACCATGTCTGTTGCACACGGTGCCAGCAGGACCTGAGGGGGGCGCTCTCGAGGCAGGGATACATAGAAGGGTCTGTGGAACCCGAGAGGCGCCATTTGTCTACGCGGCTCACTTAGCTCTCCTGTGCAGACAATGAACCTCGATGTAAGCGCCTTTGAATTATTATCCTGAGATGCAAGTAGCTTTCATAACCTGTTCAAGGGGATGATGAACACATCAAAGGAAGAAAGTTGCCTGGCTTTTGGAAAGCGGGGCTGTGACTGGGCCTTATGCCCCAGTGATTTATAGTCCCTTTTTAATGCAGTTGGGATTGGGAGCGAAGGTCAGAGTCGGGTATTTTAGTAGATGTATGAGAGTGGATTTTAGGTATAAATTATGCAACACTTGAAGTTCATCGCAGATACAAATTGAGCACCTCCTTGGCGGTGTTTAGGGAGTTGTGACTGATTTGTGGTTGGCTTATGTATGAAAAAAAAAAATCAGTCACCCTTCTGTTATGAGAGTATTTTTCACATTAGGACGGCCGTAATTAATTAAGGGTTCGTGTGGTGGGGTCAGGAATGATAACGCTTGGTGAAATGACACTCTAAGTGTGTGCCTTCCCACAAGGCCTCAAGAGGAGATTTCTTGCAGCGTCCACGTGGGAGTCATCAGTGCTTCTCTGAGTACTCCACGCAATACTTGTACTGCGCCATCAGGGCTGTAGCTCGCTTGAGTGGCAGCTTCTCTTCCCAGAGACAAAGCGAAGACGCGTGTTCTGTTTCAGTTTGAGACTCCTGTCTATTGATTACGGGGGAGAACTGATTTAATTTTTCTATTCAGAGCCTAAAATGGCTTCTCAGCAGCTCAGCTTTTACCAGCCATCACGCTAATTGGATGAAGGAAGGCTGGAAGTGGCATAGCAGCCCGGAATGATGTTCTGGGCTCACTGCTCTGTTAGGCCAGGGATGCACAGGTGCCCTGAAGCTTTGCCAGGAGGTTTCTCTGAATGCGTAGAAGCCCCACCCCCACCCCCAGGAGCCAAGGTCATTGTTTTCACGTGAGGCTTGTAATGATAAACATAAATCCTGAGGACACTGGCCTCTTGGGCGAACTTAAGACTTCATTTTGAAGGCCTCCACATCTTGTTGGCAAGATACGGGCTTGAGACTGGGAAGTTACCACTGGGGAGGATGCATGGCTTGTTTCTGGGCCAAGTCTGCTGGGATAACGGCTGTCTCATCACCGCAGAGAACCTTTGTTTGCAAGTTGCCAAGGGAACGTCCATCCAGTTACACTCATTCGTTTTATAAATTTGAAAACTGTTCACTTAGGTGTCCCATGGTGGGCAGAATGCACACGAGGACACAGGAATCCAGCCACATGGTAGACATTTGGAGTCTGCTGTTAAAGGGCCAGTGTGACCTAAGATTTATCAATCAAAATCTTATTATCTTCCAGGCTGGAGAGATGGCTCTTCCAAAGGACCCAGGTTCAATTCCCAGCAACCACATGGCAGCTCACCAGGCAGTCTGTAACTCCAGTTCCAAGAGATCTGACACTCTTACAACAATGCACATAAAATAAATAAATGAAAATGAAAATGAAAAAAAAAAAAAATCCAAAACCGAAATCTTATCTTCCATGGTCACCATGTCAGTGTTTTCCGGGGAATGCTGCAGGATATTTTCCCTTCTCCTCTGCGTGGAGGTGGAGGGAATGTCCTCTCCTGTCCCCACCACAGCCCACTGTTTTGCTTCTTATCCTTGCAGTACTCACTCTTTCTTTCTACTCACCGGAAATGGGCGAGATGGGGATGGCTGCGAGGACGGAGGCAGAACAGAAGCTGTTTGTCACTGTCCTAAACACTTTAGCTAGATTTTTTTTTTTTTTTGTCACTTGGATTTAATGGGCAGAATCAGCCAGCAGCCTCACATTTAGCAGGGACTTAGGGGACGCTTCAGTGCAATGCCGCAGAGAATAAGCCAAGGAAAATACTGACATTCTGCAGAGCGTCAAGCTGGGAAGGCTGCCAGACCATACCACAAGCTGCATCTAGTCCAGGCTGGCTGGGCTGAGAGGGAGGTAAGCAACGCTCGCTTCTGAGGCCTTCGTCTACTGTGGTTCTGAATGGGATGCTTTTCCTCTGTGAACTTACTTGGTCTTTCCTCACAAGGAACCTCGAATGTTAATGGGTTTATGGCTTTGAACCGAGAGGTCTGACATCACTGTCTAAATGATGCTGGCCAGGCCCTTTCTGGGTGGATTCCTTAAGAAGCCGAGGTGGTCCTTTTTCGTTCTTATAAGAACTTCTTAGCAGGTCAGATAGAGAGGGTTTATATCTAAACCACCTTAGGCTCATGACCTCCTGGTCCTCTTGCCCCCAGAGACTCACATAGGCAGAATTCCTTCTGTGCTTTGGAAGAGTGGTTCCAAAATCTATGCTCTTGCAGTGAGAATGAGTGGGAACTACACTGGAACATTTTTCTATGTTCCACTTTTTATTTATTGCGTATATGTGTACAGTGTGGACATATGTGCTTATGCATGTGTGTATGGTGTATGTGCATGTGTGTGTGGGGGGGGAGGGTTTGCATGCCTGTGGGCCCACATGCATGTGGGGGCTCAATGATAAAGTCAGGAATCATCTTCCACTATGCTTCTGCCATGTTCACTGAGGCCTCTATACTCACCTGACATTCTTGTGGGTTCTGGAGATCAGGGCTGGTGTCTTTATGGTGCATGGCTCTTTAACCACGGCTTGTGAACCATCCCTCTAGTCTCATCCTCCATCTTGGCCTTTCTGAAGGGGGCGACTACACTGCATCCTACCCACCATGTATTTACAACTTTTGCCCTTTTTGCCTTTGTAATTGTGTGTGTGTGTGTGAATGAGGCCTCAGCTGGGGACCACAGGGATTTGCCACCTACTTTTGGTTGACCGCATTTCAGAACAAACCATTAACACATGCCTGGGGTAGTTGTGTGAAACTGCACGTGTGCGTGTGTGTGTCATGAGCGTGTGCGCACACGCGCGCGCGCGCGCGCACACACACACGCACACATTTACTTCATTTACCATAATGCAATGTTCTGATAACGCCAAGTTTACTTAATTGTTATTGGGAGAGTTTTTTTCCCCTAAGCTCTATCAGACACAAATCTTTAAGATGGTTTTGTGCATTAATAAAAAGCAGAATTGGCTACAATAAACTGCCTTCTCTTGCTTTTTCGTTAGGGTCCAGATAGCCTACAGTGCTCATCCACTCAAAGCTAAAATGCCGTGTTTTCCCACACAGTGCCTTCTCTGCTATCAGCAGCATCTACATGTCTGTATGTCCATCTGTCTAGAGGACGGGAGGGAAACAGTTTGCATACAAGAGTGAGAGTGTTCGTGTCCATGTGGGGGCCAGAGCTCAGCCTCCAGTGTGTCGTTTCTCAGAAGTCATCCGCCTTATTTTTTGACAGAAGCTTCCTCACTGAGACTTGGAGCTCACTGATTCAGCTGGGCTGGCAGGCCAGTGAGCACCAGGAATCCTTCCCTTGCTCCCTCAGTGCTGGGGTTACAAGCATGAACTGCCACACTCAACTTTTTACTTTGATTCCAAGGGTGGAACTCAAGCTCTCATGCAAACATTTTTTTTTTTTGACTGAGACAGTAAAATATTTTTTACTTACGCAGACCCAAGGGGGCGATGGATATGTATATATATATATATATATATATATATATATATATATATATATATATATATATATATATTTAAATGACATCAAATTTGAGTGTTGGTAGCTTGGATGAAGCTCCTGAACATAACAGTGATATTCTCCCAGGAGAGTCTCTTAATGGCAGAGAGGACAACACTGTGTGGGAAAACATGACATTTTAGCTCCGAGTGGATGAACAGTTTAGGTTACCTAGGCTTTAGATGAGGAAGCCGGACATGTACATTAGCTAATTTATTACATTCAATTCTCCTTTTTATTAATCCACAAAACCAAGATAAAAATTTGTGTGTAGTAGAGCTTGGAGGAGAAAAAAACCACCCTCTTCCAATAACGATTAAACAAAGCATCGTGTTATGAGAGCATTGCGTTATGATTTCATTAGAATTGCCTTTCTTTCTGAAGTGGTGAATAAAAGAACTGCATTTTGAAATAGAATCTAAGAATCCAAGGAAATACAGAACGTACATCAGGTGGAAGGAAATGTGCTTGCAAGTGTTTAATGATGGAGAATGTATAACCCATGATCAGAGAAAGTATCTGAAGAAACGAAAGAGAAAACCAAACCAAAACCAAACAGCAAGAGGGAAGAAGAGCAGGAATGTTCGGTGGAGAGGCTGCGGGGCGGGGAGGGGTAGCTGTGAAGACTCAGGTGACAGAGACGCGAGCTCCTCAGAGGTTTGTCCACACAGGACTCATTTATTTTCATTCTTTTTTTAATCTTTTAAATTTATTATTCTCTCATATATTACATCCCGACCACAGTTTCCCCTCCTTCCCTCCTAGTCCCTTCCCTCCACCTCTTCTCTCCCCCAGATTTACTCCTCCTCTCTTTCCCTTCAGAAAAGGGCAGGTCTCCCAGGGATACCAAGTTATGTCTAGGCACACTGCCCTCATTTCAAGGCTGGACAACCCTGTATAAGGGAAAGGGTCCCAAGAGCAGGCAAAAGAGTCATAGACAGGCCCCCACTCCCACTGTTAGGAGCCCCACAAGAACAAACACCAAGCCACACAGCCATAACATGTATGCAGAGGACCTAGCTCAGACCCATACGGGGTCCCTGATTGTCATCCCAGTCTCTGTGCAGAAGTCACTTCTTGTCCACTCAGGGCATGGTTGTCGAGAGCTTGTCTTCACTTCTTCGCAGGGTATTCCAACAAAAGACAAGAAGAGGGTCGAGACGTTAGAGAGCATGCGGAGCTGGGTAAGTGGCTTGGGGGCCAAAAGCCAAAGAGGACAGAACAGGAAATTCACCTGGGGAACAGCACCGGGACCTCCACTAGCAGCTTCTCCAACCCCAGCTGAGCCTCACCATTCCTGCCTCCCAGTTAGTATAAGCTCTCTGGACCAGTGACCACTGTGAATGCCAGCTGTTTTTCCTAAAGGAGGGCTTTGTTTTGTTTTGCTTTGTTTCACTGGGTTTATTCTGTCCCTAGACAGGACATTCCAGGGCGTATCTGTCTGCTCTATGTATGTGATGGGGCGTTAACTTGTACATTAATTTCTTAGGTCATTGCCACTTAGAGGACACAGGTGCTGTCTATAGAGAACTGTACATCGTCACTGGGGAGTTTCTGGGCTTTGAGCTGGGTGCAATAGGTTGTGTCTCTTGAAGAGATGTTGAGTATCACATGACTTAATGGCTACTGAAGGAATAGGATAGTTCACCGGATCCACTTCTTGAATTTCTTCATCCTCTTTGCAGTGTGGTGGAGTCACGTGACAGATCTGGCTAGTGGGAAATAAGCCATGTCAATCTGGGATTGGCCACCTCCTTCCTCTATCCTTCAGTCACATGTGAAGCCCAGGGAGACCCTGGAAGCCAGGAGCTGACAAGGAAGGCCATTCCAGGGTGTAGTTCCGAAGTGACCTAGTAGGGCAGAGCCTCCTGCCTCCCACTGACTGTGTATGTGGGAAATCGGCTTACACAGTCTCAGGCTTCTTAGATTTCAAGGTACATCTGCCACAGCAGCAGGTGCCACCCTAGCCAGCATGCTGTTAGAAGTGACTGAAGGCTGCTCGATCAGGGATGCGTGACACAAATATCGAATGGCCAATATTGAAACTGGGGGTTGCACAGAAAAGTCTAGTAATTTTATGAAAAATAAAATTCCAAGCACCCCAACCCAAACCCGGAAATTGAAACGGGCGTTGGGAGAAGGTAACAACAGAATTTTGGAATGCCCTGCCCTAGAAGACCCAGGTGTTATAAAAACACACCGAAGGAGGGGAAAGCTGACTACAGAGGAAAAAATGAAGAGGAGGCAGAGGCAGCCGGAGGAGTGGCACTAAGCCAAGACAAGTTCAAGTGTCACACAAGACACCCTCTACCACTGTGGAAGCCCCAGCAACTGCAGAGCACAGCCCAGGAAAGAGAAGTTTGTGTGTGTGTGTGTATGTGTGAGGGAAGGGGCGGGGGAGAATACATTGCACCTTGTGTGCCTGTGGAGGTCAGAGGATAACTTGTGGGGGTTGGCTCTCTCCTTCCACCAAGTGGATTCAGGGACTGAACTTTGGTCCCCAGAAGCCTGATGGGAAATGCCCTTACCTGCTGAGCCAGCCCTTTTGCGCCTTTATTATTAAAGAAGATAAAGATTTTTCCCCCTATTAGGTTAAGGAGTTTTAAAAGTCAATAATAAAGCAATCTAAAATAAGAAAGAAAATTGAGATTAATAAAATGGAACACCTTCAGAGGTGTGAAAGGTACGTAAAATTGTTTCTTTGAAAAGAGATCGATAAAAATAAAGACAAATTAGCGAGCAAGTCTGATTAATGTTTAGGAGGGAAAAAGGAGGGTGAGGGAGGGAAGGTGAGAGAGAAGGAAGGAGAAAGGGTGAGAGGATAAAGAGGGGAGAGGGAGGGAGGGAGGAAGAGAGGGAGAGAGAGGGAGGGAGAGAGGGAGGGAAGGAGACAGAGAGGGAGAGAGGGAGGGAGGGAGGGGGAGAGGGAGGGAAGGAGACAGAGAGGGAGAGAGGGAGGGAGGGAGGGAGAGAGGGAGGCAGGGAGAGAGGGAGGGAGGGAGGGAGAGAGGTAGAAAGGCAAGGAGGAAGGGAGGGAGGCAGGGAGGGAGGGAGAGAGGGAGGGAGACAGGGATGGAGAGAGGGAGGGTGCGAGGGAGGGAGAATATGAGAACGTGTCCTAGATTACCAGCTGGAAAGTATAACAACTTACTCAATAGAAACCAAGATCTGAGTTACTACATTGAAGCCGCTGGAAGCTTGAATAGACCAATTAACTGCTAGTGGAGAAATTGTGAAAGATAAAAACCAGGTAAGTTTACTGTTGAATTCTATATTATTATTATTATTATTATTATTATTATTATTATTATTATTATTATTATTATTATTATTATTTGTTTTGGTTTTTCAAGACAGGGTCTCTCTGTGTAGCCTTGGCTGTCCTAGACTTGCTTTGTAGACCAGCCTGGCCTCGAACTCACAGCGATCTGCCTGCCTCTGCCTCCCCAGTGCTGGGATTAAAGGCGTGTGCCACCACGCCCAGCTTATTATTGTTATTATTATTATTATTATTATTATTATTATTATTATTATTATTATTATTATTTTAGATTAATTACTGAAACAAGGTCTTAGGCTGGCCTCACATTAGCTGTGAGCCAAAGATGACTTTGAACTCTGGATCCTTCTGCCCCCACTTGCTGAGTGTTGGGATGATGGACCCCTGGATTTGTGTACACATACTAGGCACACACACGCACACATACACAATGAAAATAAAAATGTAAATGTTTTTTGAAATACAAGGACAGTATTGACACAATTTATTCCATCAATTAAGAGAAAGTGATCATATCAAGTCACGGTGTGTGTCTTCCAACAGAATCACCAGCCATTCCCAAGAGAAGTGCATGTGATTGGTGGAGACCATCTGGTAGACCCTGTGGGTTAGTGAACTCTAAGCTATTTCTATCCTTCCTTCCCCGACTAAGTCCTTTACTGAGCCTCGAGATGTAAAGCAGCTATTTTCTTAAAGATAAGTGTTGCAGCGTGACTGGGCTTCCTGAAGTCTACAGTGGGTTTTCTAATAAAGCTTTTTTTCCCCAATCTTATAAAGAGGGACCCATATAGTTGGTGTCATCTCTTTTCCCCTTCTTTGTATCTTGGATGGGATGGTAGCATCTGGAGCTGCAGGAGCCATTCTGTAACTGTGAGGCAACAAGGCGAAGGAATAGGCCAACGTCATCACAAATACTTCACTTCTGATTTTGTTGAGCTCGCAAATCAAGAGCAGTAATGGTCTGCCTCTAAACATCCATTTAAATTCCTACCAAGTCTCTGTTACTTACATTTAAGCTATGTCAAAATGGCAAGGATCGATATTCAGAAACCAGCAGGAAATTTTATTCCTAGTTATAAAAAACAAAAGAGATTTTAATTAAAATCAAGCAAAAAGTGCATTGGGATGTCGCTTCTTACCATTATTATTCTAGAGTTTTCTCAAAGGCTGGAGGGCACAGAGTACGAAAAGCAGACAGATACAAGGTAAAGCAGATCAAGACCGAATTTAAAAAGCCTATTGGAAGGCAGAAAACAAGACCCTGGAATTAACCGCACAGAATGTGGGCTAGTACTTTTGTAAGCTAATGAAGTGAGATCAGTTGTAAAGGCGGCTGGGCATTTGGAGGCTGGGCCACACTGTCTAAACCAATTCTGTGCTGCTTGGTAGAACATGCCTGGCTCCAGTCTCTGAACTTCCCAGTGATTTGTTCCCAGTTTTGCAGCGGTAAGGAGGATGCAGGCACCCGCCAGCCACCTCCTGCCCTGAACAGCTTCTCCGATGTCATCTGAGCACAGTTGCTGATTGGCTCAAAGCAGGTGTAGCATCAAAATAAGCAACAAAAACCATAAAACCGTGTCAATTTTTGCTTGCTATTACATAATTTATGGAAGAGTTTGCATATCAGTTAGACAAGCCAATGACTAGTGTCCATTTCAGCAATACTTAGGCAAGGCTGACAGGGTTCTCCAATCCGAGCTGCAAATATTATTACATGTCTGTGAAAAGGCTGTGATGGTGACCCTTGGTTGTCAGCTTGGGCACTCCTGGGACTAACCAAATCCCACAAATGGAGGGCACACCTGTGAGGTGGCTCTGCTTGACATGAAGTTGGGAGACCTGCGTCTCATCTGGCTCTTTAGGGTGGAAGTCCGGAGCTTTTGACCTGAGGAAACCTACCTCTAATCTGGGCCTCGCCTTCTTTGGAAGCCTTTATAAAGGACACGGAGGGAGGAAGGAAACATTTGCTCTTTGTCTGCTTGCTCTTGTCTCACTAGCAAGCCCAAGACTCCTATAGAGTTTACTTCTTCAGGATCCCGGCACATACTGAAGACCAGCTGAGATGTCCAGCCTTGTGCACTGAGCAACTGTTGGATTCTTACACTTGCCATTTATAGCTAGTCACTGTTGGATTAGCTGGAACACAGCCTGTAAGCCACTCTAATAAGCCATATATATACATATATATACTTATTATGATTATACTATGAATATATATTCATTCTATAAGTTTGGTTATCCTAGAGAACCCTGACTAATACAAAAGTCTAATAGAGTGAGCCCATACAGTGGAAAAAAAAAAAACCCGGATAAATGAGGAGTGAAATCACGGTCCTTTAAGGGAAATCCCAACTCTCCAAACTATCAGTTCCCCCAAGCTAATATTAATTTAATCAAGTTTCAGATAGGAACCTAACAGTACCAAGTTGGTTATTTTGGTGGGTTTGAATTGGGCAATGTGACCTTAAAAGTTATTTGAGAGAACCATTATATCAGGTTACTGAAAAATATGAGCAACACGGGGAGAGAGTCTTTTAACTCTAGACTTCAAAACACACCCTAAAGCCACTGTAATCAAACCAGCATGGTCTAAGAATTATAAAGAGAAATAGAGAGCCATAAGGGATTCTACACACCAGGAGGATACAGGTTTGTTTAAAAATGTACCCAGGAAAAAATTTATTTTTAATTCATAACACAGTCTAGAATAAAATTCTCTATGAACTCAAACATTAATATAAAAGAGGAATAAAGTCATAAAAGGAATTTGAGGAGCTGCAAATATAGTCCAGGATTTTGGGAGAGTTTTCTTTCTTTTCTTTTCTTTTTTTTTTTTTTTCGAGACAGGGTTTCTCTGTGTAGCCTTGGCCATCCTGGACTCACTTTGTAGACCAGGCTGGCCTCGAACTCACAGCGATCCGCGTGCCTCTGCCTCCTGAGTGCTGGGAATAAAGGCGTGCGCCACCATGCCCGGCTTTTGGGAGAGTTTTCTTAAGACTGAAAATCTAGAGCACATGAGAAAAAAAAGAGACACACTTGGCATGTAACATAGAGGCAGGATGAAGAGAGGGCATTTGACTACATGCAAAAACCTACATCTACAGGACTCTCAGGAGTTTGACCAAGCCACAAGGAAGAGGAAGAATTCCAGAATAAAAATGGGCAGAAAAAGTTAGGAAGACTCTCATTCAGCAAATAGCAATGTCTGAGAGCAACGTGTGAGAGCTCCCGGTCAGCAGCATTGAATGGTTGCTACTACACGAGACGAAATGAGGTACAACTTCAAATTATCTTTGCCCCCCCCCCCCCGAGACAAAGTTTCTCTGTGTAGCCTTGGCTGTCCTAGGTTCGCTTTGTAGACCAGGCTGGCCTCGAACTCACAGCGATCCACCTGCCTCTGCCTCCCAAGTGCTGGGATTAAAGGCATGTGCCACCATTGCCCGACTGCCAAATTATCTTAATATTTATCTTATCTCCAGCTTATATGTATGTACATGATTGTGTGTGTGTGCCCTAGTGCCTGTGCATGCGTGGATGCAAGTGTGTAGAGGTCAGAAAGCAACTTTCGTAAATGAGTGCTCTCTTACAACTGTGGGCTCTGGGCAGTGAACTCAGGGGCCTGGTGGTGATGCGGGCCAGGGCTATGTGTGCTGAGAAAGACTGATTTTCTTTTTCTCTTGCAGATATTTCTGAATGGAGAACCATTAGCTGGAAAGTCATGGTCACTGCCCGGTAGTCAGGGCATCTAAATTCAGAGAGGTCATCCATCATATTGCTCTGACTGGCGTCTTTGCGTTGGTCTTCTGCTTTTGTCTTTGACACAGAACACACCCACGGTGACAGCTGGAACTTGTGATAAGCTCCCTGCCATTATCCACGGGTAGTGGGAGCCTCCATCAGAATCTGTGAGGCCTGTCCTCAATAGGATGTGAGATTTCTTCTAGCACTCACTGCGTCAGTGAGAGTGGGCAGTGAGTGCTAGATACGCCAGAGTGCCGGGAAACCTTTTGGCCCTTTGACATTCAGTATGCCCTCCCATAAAGGCCAATAGAGTCAATCAGAAGGAAATTGCTCTCAGCCTCAGACAACTCAGAATTGAGATGTGTGACAGGCACACGTGGTGAGTGTGTGCGTGTGTGTGAGTGTGTGTGCATGCCTTTGTCTTTCTCTTGCACAGTGTTTTAGCAGTGTGCCAGGGTGCAATAGAATCATTGACACTGATTGCAGTCAATTTTTAGTTTACCTATACATTAAAATAATCCCATCAACCATCCGAATTTTGTGCAGGTCTTGTGTGTATGTGTACAACAGGCACGAAACCCCAGAAAACAGCATCTTATGGTGCCCCTATCCATCTTTCAGCTCTTACACACCAGAATTTGTTAGAAACATAAAAACTAAGAAAAAGTAGTATCGCCAATGGATAACATGCTGTGGTGTCAATGAATTTTGAAGAAGCTAATTTAGTTTTAACAATATGACTCTCAGCGGTGTGGCAAGAATGGGCAGAGAGGGCATAGTAAGTACCAGACTGTGGCACTCAAAGGCTCAGCTCTGCCACTGCAATAGTGGGGGAGGAGACAGGCCTACCTTTATCTGCCTCCCATAAACCGGAGGTGAGAGTTGAGGTGAGAGTCAGAAATAAAACACAAGCAGGCATTTAGAACTACCTAACTTAGCTGCACTTTGAGGACACGGAGACGTATCCCCTTTGAGGACTTGTTTAGTGTTTCCCCACTTTTAGATTCTCACTTTTACTTATTTACCGCTAATTACTCTAAATCCTGGAAGAGTAGAGTTCAGGGGAGTCTGTGTCCAGTGGCCTCAACAGGAAGGGTGCTTTGGAGTCTGGTGGGGACCATACCACTGTTCCCATGGTATGGCTCATCCGTTCTTCAGATCACTGTGGTTTTGTCTCATCTGCGGATAGGATGCACCATGCTGGCTTAAAAAAAAAAAAAAACAAAAAACAAAACTTGTTTTAATGAGAAGAAAACACTACAACCAAATAATGTTTGAGACAACAAAGCCAAATTCTGAGAGCTGGGCTGGGAGAAGTATGGCTGAGCTTTGAGACAGTTAACCTTGACGATATTTCTAGGCCAGTTTCTTTCCTCGTGGGCCACTTCATCCGGGTCCCTCGTGTTAGTAATTAGGCAGCAGTACCAACATCTCAAAGGCCCTGAAGACCATGGGAAAACAGGAAACCTCAGAGCCACCCTGAAATACATCACTGTCATCAGAAACATGTCACCTCCAGCTGCCAGGATTCAAGTCCCCTAAGCTACGTGTGCACTTTCTGCGCATGTGCCAGGGTACTTTATAAAGGGGGCTCAGTCCATCTTCTCTCTCTCTCTCTCTCTCTCTCTTTCTCTCTCTCTCTCTCCCTCTCTCTCTCTCCTCCTCCTCCTCGTGTCTCCCCAGAGACTGTCTCTGTATACCCTTGCGGGTCTGCTGCGTGGTATGATTTGTATAACACATTGTTGTGCCTTGAACCCCAAAACCTAGTAGTAACCAGCATAGGAGACCTCAGGCAGGGAAGCCTGGCAAGACATCTCCATCACATGGCAGGTGCGATGGGACTGTCACAGTGGTTATGTGCTTCCACATAATCCAAGGGGAAAGCTGACATTGGAAATTCAGAGGCAGAAGGACTCCAGAAGTTACCGAGTCCCACCTACAGTAGAATGTGGGGAGGGACAGCAGTGGCTAAAGTTGGAAGGACAATCATCGGCACCTGGCATGGACAGTGGGAGGGAGGGGGAAGACAGACTGGCACAGGGCAGTTTGCAAGGGCATCCTGTAATCCCAGCACTCAGGAGGGAGAGGCAGAAGGGGCAGAGAGGCTCAAGGCCATCCTTGGATACATAAAATGTTTGAGAAAAGCCCAGGATACATAAGACCCTTGTATTAAAAAACCAAAACAAACAAAAAACAAAATGACAATTTAAAAAAAAAATCTAATGACTTAATCATTTCTTTCTTTTCTTTTGTTTGTCTGTTTTAAGCTTTCGATTTTATTTTTGTTTGTTTTAGTTTTTTGAGACTGGGTTTTTCTGTGTAGCCCTGGCTGTCCTGGACTCACTTTGTAGACCAGTTGGCTTCGAGCTCACAGTGATCCGCCTGCCTCTGCCTCCCAAATTCTGGGATTAAAGTCATCTTTTAAAAAGATTTTACTTATTTATTTTATATATAAGTGCTCTATTTGAAGTATACCTGCAGGCCAGAAGAGGGCAGTAGATCTCATTATAGATGGCTGTGAGCCACCATGTGGTTGTCTGAAATTGAACTCAGGTCCTCTGGAAGAGGAGACAGTGCTCTTAACCGCTGAGCCATCTCTCTAGCCCGTAATCATTTCTTATTCATACTGTTTCCTCTCATCCATTTCCCAAGCAGACCCTGCCCTGTTTGCTTCTGAGAACGGGCCACATTGGCACTTTTTGATTTTCTCCACGGGGAGACAGGGGAGACAGAGACGGATTGACAATGACTCCTACCCCAGAGGTGGTAGGCCTGCAGTCTTAGTTTTCTTTCCAAGTTATTTGGGGGAGTGTTGGGGGATATACTTTCAAATTCAATGATGGCCTGGACTGAAATGAGCCTAGTCTTGGGGGAGATCAGGTCGCGGTTCCTGAGCGCAGGCCAAGGACCAGAAGCAACCGAGAGCAGCAGCTTAATATGAGGCCCACGCTGGCCTTGAGGAGCCTTCAATCAACCCAGTGCCTTTCTCTGTTAGCAAGGATTGTACTTTCTGCACGAGGTGCTGCTTGTCTATAGCAGCCGTCCCGCCATTATCCAGTCGTACAGCCCACTGATGACAGTTCTTCATTAGTCCCCCGAGAAGACTTTTCTCTGGCTCTAAGCACGTAGCAGAGAACGGGCGCCTGGCTGCTGACTGGGGAGGGCAGACTCATATAATCAGTCAGCTTGTATTAGCGCAGAGCGGAAAGTGACAAGTCTGCAGTTCATGTTGTCGCAAAGATGATGAGCTGTCTCAAAAACCCAGCAATTTGGCCGGAAAAAAAAAAAAAAAGTCTGCAAGACTCCAAGTAAATTTGTCACTCTCTGTTCCCCTCCTCTTTCCTAAGTGTTAAGGCAAATTTGCAGTTGAGTTTCATACATTCTGAAAGCTCCTTTTCTGGCATTCTGGCATTCAGTGATGTTCCACTGGAAGCAGCCAAATAGGTCTTGAAGCAGTGTGTGTATGCATGCAGCATGTGGATGGAGTACGTGTGTGTGTGTGTGTGTGTGTGTGTGTGTGTGTGTGCACGCTCGTGCATGCACCTCTGTCTCTGTCTCTGTGTCTCTGTCTCTGTGTCTCTGTCTCTGTTTCTGCCTCTCTCTCTCTCTCTGTCTCTCTCTCTCTCTGACTTTAGTTTTACAGTCTCTCCTGACCTGTCTTAGAAACCATCTTATCTCATTTGGTTCTTGAAGTTTCTGGCAAACCACTGCAACTATGTCATCATCGCTAACATTGCTTGTAGTTGTGCGCAGAGCTCTGTACAGCTGCAGGCAGATGTGCTTTCTCTGGAATCGAATGAGTGGCATTGGATTTCAGAATTTGTTTTAATGTTCTCTGATGTCTGGGAAAACTTGAGAGAAGATAGTTTAAACTAAGGGGCTGGGGAAGAGTTGGAGGTATGTGCTTCGAAGAGGTCCTGGGGGATGTGGCCAAAAGTCTCTTCATCCCAGATAGGGCACCTACAATAAAACAGAAGCTCCTCCACCCTAACCGCGTGGTGAACCGGAAAGCTTATTGGGGTGCCTTACAGAAGTGTGGGTGATGGGTTATAGAAGCATGGAAGAGCAAAGGCAGCTGCATCACTGAAAAGCCCACCCCAGCCTCTCGACTACAGCTCAGACTGCTCAGCTAGGAGAAGAGTCTCTTATCCCCAGCAGGCGGTACTTCTTAGACAACCGTTGAGAGGGGTCTTGTCAATCTTTTAAGTTTCAACCGTTCCCTGAAACTTCTTTTCTTTATCAATCCAGCCTTAACTGTTTTAATTCAGAGGAAACAGCGATGCAGCAGTATACTTCGAAAATCCAGACATAAAAATCTTTTGGGTTGCAAAGGGCAACGCTTCAGATGAGGAACTACAGAACCTCCCAGGAGAAGACTGTGCCCATGAAGATGAGCATCTGCCATCACACAGAAGAAAGGAGGGTACCCGCTGCAGGAGGCAGAGTAAAGGCGGTGGACTGGATTCTGGGCCTCTCCTTCAGATAATTAAAATCTGAGAATAAACAGTTGTCAGAGGGTGAAGGGCATATCATTTAGCTTTATCAGCATGAAGACTAGAACCCCACACTCGCTCGCACAGACTGCTAACTGGGGAAGGGAGTTATCTTCCCGCAGAATAGCTCCAGTGATGGGAGCCTGCACCACCTGTGCTGCGTCGCTGTAAAACAATGTCCCCTGGGAGTGACACAGCCACTGCTGGCTGTACTGAGATCAAAGCAGCTGTGCTTGCCCAAGAGAGACCTTCCAAAGACCTCAGATCAGGCATTTCTTTCCTGGCTGCGGTGACGGTGTGTTCTTCCCAGCCTTCTCCAACCCTTTCTCTCTACACATGAGCACTCATTTGTATGTGGATTTGGTCATTCATTGGAATTTAGGCTAAGGGCAGCAGGAGAAAGCCAGTGTGTGGGCTCTATCACAGGCAGGAAGACAAGGAATTATACCCGGAAAAGCCCGTAACAGCTCCTTGCTGCTGTCAATAAAGATAATTACAGTTACAGAGCCCTGTCCCCCAAGGAGCTAAAACACTTGATAGTTGCTGTCTCGTTGATCCTCATCACAAGAGTGTAACAGAGAGGAGTGGGCGCCGCCAGCATTTTAAAGATGGAGAGCTCACCTCGGGAGGAAGGGCAGCTCCACTCTCATAGGGAGCAGGTTCTGGTGCTTGCCGAGGCTGTATGGTCCTTGCTGTGTCATGCTAATTGTCTCACTGAAGGGCGCCATGCCCAGATCCACCTTCCTCAATAAGGATGTCCACACAGGGAAGTCACAGAGACTAGCTACTCCAAAATAAAAACAAAACAAAAAGAACAACAACAAAACCAAACCATTGATTTAAAGGTAATTTTGTTCTCTATATGTCTGTCTGTCTGTCTCTCTGTCTCTGTCTGTCTCTGTCTGTCTCTGTCTCTGTCTCTCTGTCTCTCTGTCTCTCTCTCTCTCTCTGTCTCTGTCTGTCTGTCTCTCTCTGTCTCTCTCTCTCTCAGATGACTTGCTGTAAAACTTGTATCCAAGGAAAGATGGAATAACAAAGGATAATGTTGTTTAATGGGACAGGGGGCAAGGTAAGACAAAGATGGTGGAAAAATGTGAGTTGTTTTGAACTGTATCACAGAGCATTGGGTTCAGTGGTTGCTGACACTTGAGGCGAAAGGAAAGCCATATTGCTTTATGATGGTATACATCTAATAAAACAAAATATATGAGGCCAAGGGAGTTTAGGAGTTTGAGCTTAAGTGGACAAGGCAGCCTCAGAATGATGGTTAACCACAAAGAGTGAGTGTTCACCCCAAAACATGGCCATCACTCATCATCCCTCCCTTGTTAGTGGAAGGAGAAACAAGGTTAAAGTTTGCAAGGCAACTTCTCAAAGGGTAACGGGAGCAGAAAGTTCTGCAAGGCCACTTGGTGTCTGGCAGGTGAGAGACCATGGAGGGGACATTTTTGCGAGGTCTCAGCCTCCGAACTCCTGTGATATTAAGTGAAGGAGGAGAGTCCTCTTGGCTTTGGGCATCCCACTATTCTCCCTGGCTTGCAGTTTTATGAGTAGGTCGCTCACTTCATCCTGGGGTGCAACATGCCCCTGAGCTCTGACTCGGAAGTGCTCTCTGCCGCTGAAAACATTTGGCTTCTTGCTAATTGGGGTCTCCCTGAGTAGACAAAGAAACTTCACGTATCTGAGAGTCAGTCACCTTTTTCAGGCCTAGCTTTCTCAGTTGTAGAAAATTCCCGGCAGATGCTACTAACTGCCCTACACTTAAGTGTTGTCCAGAAAAGGTGCTGACATTCTAGAAGAGCTCAGAGATCCCGAAAAGTCTCCTAAATACTCTGTATGAGCAATGCCCATTCCAGCTAAGTCTTATTGCAGTGTGTTTTCATCAGTGGTAAGTGTATGTTTAAGAATTTTAGCAGCTAAAGTTGTTGTTGAGTGCAACAGAAAAGGAAAAGTTTAACAAATGGTACCTTAATAATAATATCACTCAAGCCTTTTGCTGCCTTTTTAACCAGAGATTAAACACAACCTGATCTCAGTAGCTACTGATATCGTTTCTGGCTCTTAAATTCGAAATGAAGACTAAGCTTTAAAGGCTTTATGGTTAATTACTGCTGAGTTAAGTGTTTCTTCCTTCCTTTTTTTTTTTTTTAAACACCTTCATGCTGACACGTAATTTAGAAAATAAGTCTGTGAGATGAGTCAAAATATGGGTCTGAAATACTCCTGGTTAATTACAGAAGGCCCTACCTAAGAGACAGCCTGGCACAGACAACAGTAGTGGGGCTGAGGCTACTGGGGCAGGCTGCAGGACAGCTGCAGGAAGCCAGGGAAGTGGGGAGCTCAGCACAGCTAGGTGCTTTGTGGGAGTGGGGAGAAGGGCTTTGCTTCTCCTTAGCCCACGTCAGGCACATCTCCTGAAAGGCTACCTCTTTCAGACTGCATGCAAAGGCAGGAAGTTTAGTAACTGGAGAGGCACTTAAAGCCTCCTCGACAAACAAACAACCATGTCAGTAAATTCAGATCTTGATGGCCCCTATGGCAAGGAGTTGGTTCTCAGTTTGGTGCCATTGAGAGGGGTGGTGGGGTAGTTAAGAGGTGGGGCCTAGTAGTAAGAGGCGGGGTTTAGTAGTAAGAGGCGGGGCCTAGTGGTGTGTCTTAGGTCAATGGAGGTATGTCCTTAAAGGTGGTTTGGTGACACTAGTCTCTCTTCTTCTGGTGACATATGCACTGCTTCCAGGTCACCAAGATTTTGTCACACCATGTACTATTGCCAGGATGAAATAACCTTTCCACTGGGGCCCAAAAGCAGCGAAGTCTAGATCCCAGACAGACTGAAACTTCTGAACTCAGGAGCTGTGACACAGCTTTCCTGCTTGAAGGTGGCTATCTCTAAGGGGCTGACATCAATTCTGGTCCTTGACAATATTATAAAAATCACAGACCGGGTCTTGGGTCACCTCACTCCTGCTGGACCTTTCCTCTCTTCTTGGCTCATTTCACCATGCATTGTGCTCACCAGTCGACAAGTTTTATCTTGCTACCAAACTCCACACCTCTTGTATGAATTTAAACCTTGCCTCTCCTCCCCAAGGGCAGTGGTTGGCTCTCGGGAATAAACCAGGGTTCTGCAAACACTTCACATCTTGATTTACTTTCTGTGTATCTGTGCTACCATGTTTCAATAACAAAAATAAGCTTTGAATGAATGAGGATGTGACTGCTCTGAAGTGTGATTGAGGAGGTTTATATCGTGGATGCGAGGGAGAGGACAGCCAGAGGCAGCTGGAAGGGTCTGGAGCAGAGAGGGAAAACAGTACACAGCCCATGGCCAGCAGCCTGAACCAAGACATGAGAAGTGGGGTTGGGGGTAAGAGAGAGGGCAAGTGGACCAAGAGAGGGAGAGGAGTCCAGGACCAAGAGGTCCAGAAAAAAAGCTGAGAGAGAGAGAGAGACTGACAGAGAGAGAGAGAGAGACAGAGAGAGAGACAGAGAGACAGATAGACAGACAGAGACAGAGAGAGAGAGAAGACAGACAGAGAGACAGAGAGAGACAGAGAGAGACAGAGAGACAGAGAGAGAGAGACAGAGAGAGAGAGAGAGAGAGAGAGAGAGAGAGAGACAGAGAGAGACAGAGACAGAGACAGAGACAGAGACAGAGAGACAGAGAGCAGCAGGAGTGGTGGACCAAGAGTGGAGCCAGGAGAGCGCAGAGCCAAAAATGGCAGGTTTTTATGGAATCGAGAAGCCTGGGAAAGGGAAGTGAAGGCCCCAGGCTGGAGAGATTTAGAGTAGGATGCAGGTTATAGTGCCAGGATGGCTCTGTAATAGGTACTCGCTGAGAGAGCCTAGAGGCCAGAGTACGCTTTGGTATTCTAACAGGCACCACAGCTGGCCATTTGTTTCTTTGGGACCTGACAAAGTTGGAAAATACTTCTGTAGCTCACCAAACTTTGGCTCAAGACAGCAAAAGGTCATTTCTTAGGTGACCACTAGCCCATGGGTCGAGAGCAGGGTTAGTTAAAATCAGAAGAAAAATATGAAAAAGAAGGAAGCAGAAGATGAGGAGGAGGAGGAGGAAGCACTTGCTAGCATTCATTACCTGTGAGGACTTTTTCACCTCACTGTGCTTTTTGGCCTTTCTTTGGTTGAACAGGTTGACTGATGATGTTATGGTGTGAACTGACACATTGCCATGGGGATGGGATTGAGCCAGGCACAGATTGCTGCGTGTAGTCTCCCTTTGCAGTGGCGTCCCTGCTCCTCCTGCCTCTTCGGAGAGTAATGCAAAGCTGACTGTCTCTAGCTTGGTCACTTTCCATCTAGGCGAGTCTTTTATTTATTCTCAGAGTAAGGGTTTTCTTTTTCTTTCTTTTTTTTTTTTTTTTTTACCACTGATATTGTATTTAACATCAGCTGGAGACATATTGGCAATTAGCAAGTTTTGACAAATCCTGCAGGTAAATATCCAGCTCTTGTATCACCATAAGGGCATTCGAGCAACACAGTCTTCTTGCGAGTATTAAATTAGTACCAGCTTTTAGGGATCGAAGGAAGGAGCACACAGGAAATTACCAAGCCATAGCTATCATCCCCTGCCTGGTAAATGGCTAAGATGATCAATAGCACAGACCGTCGGGAAGCCAGGGTGATGTATGCACTATGGTCCTGTCATGGAGGGTACTGGAAAATGGAGGCCCTTCTCAAGGGGGACATTACAGGCTGCCATGGTAACCACAGCAATGCACCCCACTCTTGCCGCTGCCCCTCCCCATCTCTAGCCAGAAGATTTGGAATGTATTGGTCTGGTTGGAACCAACAAAGGGCAATACTCACAGAGGGGTCGTATGAGGTGTCTCTGGTGGGTCACATGGTCGCAAATCCATAGGTGTGCAAGCACAGGAATTTTTCAATGATAACAATGGCCCATTAACCGAGTCTGCGCTGGGCAAATGAGCATTACACTCGATTCACACATGAATCAGGCTCCCGGATGACCTTACTTTTACTTCCTCTCTGGTCATTCATCTTCTCCGTGCCCTAAGTTTATAATATTCAACATTCAAGGCTCAAGTTTGTGTAATTATTTACACTGAACTTGTTTTACACTACCTAACCCACACCGGCCAGCTGGCATGACCCCTGGGACTGGCTAGTGATACAAGGAATAGTGGTGGACAGATAGACACACCACATGGCCTATGCATTCCTATGCATGGCCAAACAATTTGGAGAGATCGCCTTCTCCTGCCCTTTAAAACTTCTCAGAATATGGTAGGTTGCCCTCTATGGGCAGATGGGTTGCGCGCCATCACCTGCACATTCTGTTTTGAGTGCCCGGGGTTGAGGGTAACAGCTGAATGACAGTTGGGGAGATTCCTTTGGGCATGCTGTCCAGAAGGATCCGTGGGATAGTGTCACTGTTGCTGCAGCCTAAGCCAGAAAGCTGGCCTTCAAATCTCCGAACTGCTAAGTGCATTGACCTTGGACAGACCACATCTCTTTGATCTGAGTTTCTCAGTCTGCTAAAATGGAAACAATTCTTCGTTTCTTGGGAATAAGATTGTGTGGGGCTGGGGATGTAGCTCGGTTGGTAGGGTGCTGGCCTATATGCTTAGGGCCCTGGATATGGCCCTCAGCATTAAAAATAAAAGATTTTTTTGTCACGTGAAGGATGTTGGCATGTCACAGTACAATGGATGCCGAGTTTTGCTTTAAATCTCATATTTTGATCACTTGTTCCCTATCTGGTATTTTAGGGGACTATGGGACCTGTAGGAAGCGAAGCCAGCTGGTAGAAGTAGGGTGTGAGCCTCTGATTTCTGCCTCACTCCCAGCTTCCAGGTCGGTTATGACATGAGCAGCCACCACCCTGCTCTCCTGCCACGATCAATCAAGCGGCTTCATTGTGCCTTCCTGATGGCAAAAATCCCCTCAAGTATTGAGCCCAAATGAGTTTTTCCTCCCTTAGGTTGTTTCTGTCAGTTATTGTGGTGAGGATAAGGCAAAAGCAACAAATACACATAGTCTGATTTCCAGGGTGACTCCTTCCAGGCTGAGGCCACAGAGGCAGTGACACCAATCTGGGGAAGCATGTGACATTCAAGGAGTCCCAGGAGGGAGAGGTGTGTGTCCTGTCTCAAGTGGACCACAGGAGTCTCGCTGTTGAGAGGAGCATCACCTTTGCTTCCTCCCTCCTCCGTGTGGAGGTGGCACTGTGGTGGTACTTGTCATCTCTACGGACATTGCTTTGGCTGGAACTCAGCCCAGTTCACAAGGGACTGTAGTCCCTGACCAGTCAGTTACTTCCCACCAGTGTCCTCAAGCTATGATGGGACAACAACGCACATTCCTGCCCGTGGCCTCTGCTGGATAGGCTTATGACAACTTGACACAAGCTAGAGTTATCTCAGAGGATGGACCTTCAGTTGAGGAAATGCCTCTGTAAGATCCAGCTGCAGGGTATTTTCTTAATTAGTGATTAAAAAACGTGGGAGGGCCTGGCCCATTATGTGGGTGGGAACCCCAGGGCTGGTGACACAGAGGTGAATGCAGGACATTCCTGGCAGAAGGGAAGGGACACTAACAGGTAGTAGGAACTAAGGGGAAAAAAAACAAAAACAAAAACAAAAACAAAACAAAACAAAACAAAAAACCAAAAAACAGTTAATCTGCCAAGGCCATTTTTCATGTTCTTATAAGAAAGGAAAACTGTCCTTCTTCAGCAGCTGACCCCTCAGGCCCTCGTGTGTGAATGCTTTTTTAAAGTCCAGTCTATGACAGAAACTTAAGTGCCCCTTGACAGCCATTTGATGTCTCACTCGTCGTAAGCGGCATTTCATTGCAAGAAGGACACAAATATTGGCTACAGTGGGATATACCAACAGAAAGGAGTTTTTGCTCTAGTAGGATTTGTAAGGTAGTCGTATTTTCATCTCCATTCCATCATTGCAGGAAATTGATAAGAGATGCTTAAAAGCTCTGGCTCAAGGCCACATGGAGGATTAATAGCCTCCCAGTGAACAGGACTCAGGAGTCAGCCACACCAATCCATTTGCTGTATAGATCAACGTACGCAGTCCAATTCTAGCGTCTGCAGTTGGACGCAGACTTTCTGTTACCCTGCCCATGTTTATTAGTTTGCTTCTCTGATGCTGGGTTAAAACACTAACCGAAAGCAACGTGAGAAGGAAAAGGCTTATTTCATCTGACAGCTCACACTGCACCATTGAGGGAGGCAGGAACCTGGAGATAGACCCTGAAATAGAGACCGTAGCATGCTGTGTACTGACTTGCTCAGTCACTTTTCTTAGACACCTTAGGTCCCCCTACCTAGGGGTGGCACTACCCCCAGTGAACTGGGCCCTCCTACATAGACCAGCAACAAGAAATGCCCCACAGACATGCGCACAGCCCAGTCTGATGGAGGTAATTCCTCAGTTGAGGTTCTTCCTTCCAAAGTGACTCTAGTTTTGTCAACAAAATTCTAACTGGCACACTGTACACTGTGCAAGAATATAAGTAAATGTCTTCTTTATCACCAGGTACCCCCTCTCCAAAACTGTGTGTGCGCGTGCGCGTGCGTGTGTGCATGCACACACATATACGGGCATGCATGTGGAGACCAGAGTACAACCTTCGGTATCACTCTTCAGGAACGCTATTCACCTTATTTTGAAACAGCAAGCACTCTACAGACCGAGCCATTCCTCCAGTCTCCTCTTCTAAGCTCTGTGAACACAGGTGCATTAACCGTAAACGTCCTTTTGCAGAAAACAGGGTGGCTTTTAGGTGCGCTGTGTAATTGGGGGCATCGTGAGGTCTTTATTCTGTTTTAGCGTGAGGGTGTCAGAGCCATTGGAACTGGAATTACAGACAGTTGTGAGCTGCCATGTGGTGGCTGGGAACTGAACCCGGGTCCTTTGGAAGAGCAGACAGTGCTCTTAACCACTGAACCATCTCTCCAGCCCCCTTTATTCTGTTTTGTTACTTAAGAAAGCTGGCAGTTGCTAGGCCCAGAGCCTGCAGTGGCCTGCAACTTTCAGTCCAGACTGGACAGTCCCTGTAATGCTTCTTGGAGCCTCAGCATGTATAAGCATGCGTGTTTCTCGACGACTGGATACTTTGCTTCCACGTCCTCCCTGTGGCGAGTCGAGTTAAGACGGAACTTTCCTTAACGATGTAGGAGAAAGCAGTTTCACGGGAAACAATTTCTACGATAAGAGCGCCTCAAGGAGTCCCAGAAGTTCGTGAGTTTTACTGTATTGGATTAATAGGCATGTCTGAGGCTGGGATTCGAGAGCAAGACCGTCGGGGGTGTTTCAACCCCTTCTTGGTTTCGCTTCAAGGATCATAATGGAAAGAATGATCTTTGAGTGAAACCTGAAAAGGACACGATTGCCACTGAACAGTCCTGCTGCTAACATAGTCTGCTTAGCCATGGAGCTGTGACAGGGCACGGGCTGAGTGGCTGGCTTTGGGGGAAGGGCTTTCAAGTAATTATTAGCTCCTTCTTTGGGAGTGATTACTTGCATTTTTCCACTCAGAGGTAAAGCACAGTAATGATCCATGTTGAAATCTTGTTCCGAGGCTCAGCTGCCCTCAGGATTAGTCCTTGAGGACACGGTTCTTTCTTTGCTAAGTGGCTTCTCAGTGAGGGCACTGTAATTGTACCAAATGCAATCACTTTCTAGGGGATTCTTAAGTGATTGGGTCCTAGTGGGCTTGACTTTGGGTTGAGAACGGGTTCTGTGACCTCCTTTGAGATCTTCAAGGTCATTTGTATGCATTATAAAATTGGGTGAGCCTATATTGCTTGTTCATGGAAGGTACATTTAAGGTAAATTAAAGTTCTAAAAACTCTTTGATTCTTTGCGAGTTTCACATCATGCACCCCAGTCTCATTCACCTCTCCATCCCCTCATATCTGCCCTTTGTCCTTGTAACCTCCTCCCCGAAATAAAACACACAAGCAAGCAAGCAAGCAAGTAACAACAACGAAGCATAGAAAACATCTCATAGTGGAAGCCCTAGTATGTCACAGTTTATCCCTCTGTCCAGACATCTTCACTTGCAGATGTTCATTGCAATGACTCATTGGTCTGGTTCGAGACATCTGGCATCTGTGACACCATCAATATTGGATTCTCATCGGGATTCTTCCTGGTTGTTGCCCTGTGTCATGGTGATCCTGTAGGTTTGGATCAGCAGGACTGTTCCACTCATGTGTCCCAACCATTCACAGGTGATAGAGATTTTAGGATTGGTCAATGCAGAGCCCTGGATCTGGGCCTGGGTGGGAGCTGAGCTGGCTTACCCTGACCCGTGCCTCCAGAGCTAGTTCCACTTTGCTGCCCAGTCAAAGTTTGGGGCCTACTCTCCTGAGTGCTGCAGCCTGTGAGGGGCTGGGCCAGCTTTCCAGCTCTTGTACCCTTGGGGTTGGCTCACCCATGCCTTTGCCATCAGAGCCAGCTCCACTATGTTGCCCAGGTGAGGTGAGGTGAAGGGCCCTTCCTCCCAAATGCTATAGCCAGTGACCAGGACTAGCCCTTCTGCTCTAGTGACTCCAGGGTCAGGTTTCCGAGACACTTTGGGGAGGAGAGGCTAAGGGAGCATGTCACCCTAGCACTCACACCACCTCACAACAGAGTGGCAGGGGCCAGCTCTCCCACACTCTTGCTCCTCAGGGGTGGTTTACCTGTACACCCTCTTCCAGGGCCCAGCTCTACTGTGATGCCCAGACAAGGTACAGCGCTTGCTCTCCTGAGTGCTGCAGCGGGCAAGGGATGGGGCCAACTCAACCCCTCTTATGACCTCAGGAATGGGGTGAGAGAGCAGAAGGCTTCTCCCCCACCCATTAAGTTTGTATTTGTGTGCATACCAAGTTGACATTGAGAGTCTTCCTGGATTGCTCTCTACCTTTTATATTGTGTGAGAGGGTCTCTCTGCTGAACCTAGAACTTGCCAATTGTGGTTATTCTAACTAGCCAGCTTGCCCTGGGGTTCTCTGTGTCCTAAGTGCTAGGGTGACAGGCAGTCCAACAAGCCTACTGAGCTTTCACATGGGCTCTGGGATTTGAACTCTGGACCTTGCATAGCAAGCACTTTATCCACTGAACCATTTCCCCAGTCTTGGGTCAACGTTAAAAGCAAGCAAATGAACAAACAAAAACAAAAACAAAACAAAACAAAACAAAAACCCCCACAAAACTTAATACCAATTGCTTCAGAGAAAAAAAAATTAGCACAGTTTTAATTTTTAAATAACCTCCAGGCAAGCCTTCAATTTTAACAACCCTGGCCTTTGGATGTTTTCATCTTTAAGTTTGTTCATTGTTAGGCATCTCTGGGTGTGTGGGAACTGAGGTTGATGGGGATTCTGTTGATTCAGGAGCTGGGGCCCGGTCCTATTCTGATTGTATGGCAGCCTCACTTGTCACATCCTCATCAGTGAAAGGGGCTGCATCAAATCAAAGCAACCTGTGAGCAGCGTCTCTCAAATGATGTGCAAAGCACCTCCTCCCTGGATATGGGAAAAGAACAGCATGATTTCAACTTCTATAGACTACAATTTTTTTTTTTCTAAAAAATGTGTATGGGTATTCTGTCCACATGTATGTCTATGTGCCACGTGTGCACCTGGTGCCATCCAAAATCAGAAGAGGACATCAGATCCCCTGAAACTGAAGTTGCAGATGGTTTTGAGCCATCATGTGAGTGCTGGGAACAGAACCCAGGTCCTCTGCAAAAAGCAGCCTGTGCTCTTAAGCATCGAGGCGCCTCTCCAGCCCCATTTCCCATTGACTTTTTTTTTAATTAGAAGGAAACTGAGCTCTATGAACCTGTAACTCAAGGTCAGACACTAGCATCTTCGAGTGGCCTGAGGGTGCCCCTGTTTGAAGGGGAGTGCTGTCCTGAAAAGCAGATTCTGCAGGGATTGAGCAAGACACATTTCCCTCCTCGTTGCTGGGCGGCAGCTCATCTGTGCTAGATGAAGTGGATTTAGGAATGATGCTCTCTGGTCATAACTAGACTACTTATCCCAAAGTGGAAATACAGCCTAAGATCTCTGAGGAGAGATGTGTGGGTAGGATGTAATAACAAGGAAAATGAAATTGGCAAGAGAAAGGGCCACCGTGTCAGTGTTTCTTCTAGAACAGTCTCTCTTTACAATGAAGTTACTAAGAAGTAAATACAGATTTATCTACACATTCTCTAATGGTGAACCTCACCTAACTGTGTTGTCTTGGCTAATAAGAATTCAAAGCCATCATAATTTTAAAAATATACTATAAAGCGATGTACTGTATTTTTAAACTATCTAAATCATGTCCAATGCAGTATTTTAAAACATTAATAAATGTATGAGAAGTGGTGCTGAAAGGTTTCTTTTGGGTTTGAAACTTAGTGGTGGTTAAAAAAGAGCGATGTGGGTCTGGGACTACCTGTTCTCGCCAAGGCAATAAATACACGTGAAATGATGAATGGAAAAATAAATCAAGTGGCAAGGCTTTTAATCCCATTGACACGCTAACAAGTCCTAAACTGACATTTCCATTCCACACGGCTTCCTGTGATTCCAGACTCTTACAAGGGGCTCTTTTCTTGGTCCTTACACTTACTCCTGTCTACAGTCTTTCCGTCTCCAGACCTAATTCTGCATCTCCGTCTGTGGCCCACCTTTGTCTCCTTTCCCACCCCCACCTCCCTCCAAGAATCTGACGGTTCCCAGGAGCTTAGATTAGACCTGTGGAGCACTCTATCTCCCTTCTTTTCTACCCTATAGCTAAACCTGCAGCAAGTCCCATTGGTCTGCATCAAAATATATGCAGAGTCTGTTTCTCAGGTCCTCTGGCCTTTACTATGTGCGTCTGTCTTTGGCCTCGCCTGTTGAAATTGGTCCTTTGCGCTTGCCTTACCATTTTGCTGCTTACTCTCCACTAGGGCCAGAGAACTCTTTTTCTACCTTGGTCAAGTCACGCCATGTCTAGTACACACCTTCTGATGACTTCACATTGCCATTGCCATAAAAGTCAATGCTGATCATGTGCAGAACTTTTTTTTTTTCCTGTCATCCTTTAAACAGTATAATCTAATCACTACTTTCATTGTTTGGGGGCATATTATAAATAAGCCAAAGGTGATTAAACCGTAAAGGATGTGGGTAGGTTAATTCAAACACAGTCATTTTGTGTTCATTTTTGTTTCATAAACCGACATTTTACATGGAAGTCTTGATTAAGCATGTAGATATTTGTGCCCTGGAAGCAATCCTCAGCAGACTCGGCAGGATAATTTGTATTTGAATTTGAAAACTTGTCTGTCACTGGCTTTTCCTTATAGGTGTGTAGCTTTATAAAAATTTAATTTTGTTCATGACTTCCTCAGAGAGTGGTTGGCCAATTCAAGGTACTCAATACGTTGTTCCTGAAAGATTAAATGAAGTGAATCCTTATCCTTAGTTGCAAAGGTTGCTGGTGGATGCCAGGAAAACTCGGAAGGAATGAGTGATAGAAATAAACCAGGAAGTGATTAGTCTACAGCTGTTTGAAATACAGATGTTGCTTCTGCTTCAATACTGAAATATACAAAGCACTGCTCTTTTCTGAATGAGCCATAGGAAGCATGCCAGAAGAAAAACATTCTCAACCGTAAATCACATCTCTGCCAGCGACGATGCGCTGAGGGAACCGTGGTTGAAGATAACATTTGATGGAGTAGCTGCTTTGGCTGGAATCTAAAGAGGATGCTAGAAGAATATGGAGGTAGTGTCACTCAGGAAGTTTATTTGCCATGCATTTATTTATTTAAGCTCATAGAGATTTATTTCTGACCAAACTGTTACCACAGAGCAGTCAAGGCAGGAAAAACGTACAACACACCACAGCGTAGCGTGAATGGAAGCGACCTACTTTTAAAAAGTGACAGGGCTCCCTGAGATTTGACCATCTCTTTTGTGTCAGTATAGAGAATGCTCTGGAAGCCTCTGGTGCCACTGAAGGTTTTTCAGTCATCTCTCTCTCTCTCTCTTTTTTTTTTTTTTTAAAAAAAAGACCAAGCATCACATTTGCTGGCCTTTGTGGTGACAAGTAGCTGTTTACAGTGCATTATCTCGGAACCATTTGAAAAGAAAGAAAATGCAGCCTTTTTTCTTTTTCCTTCTTGGTAGAGATGGTGGTTGAACAATGAGTAGCGAGCTAAGAGGATTTTTTTGTTTTTAATGTTTTTGAAAGCAACATATCCAGTGAAGGAAAGTATCTCCGTCAATCTATGCATGCATTGTGCTAGATACATGTGAAACATCTGTGTCTGACAGTGGAGAACATGTCAAGGCACTCTGTCTAAAAAGTGTTTCTTGTCTTTTTTTTTTTTTAGAAGAACAGTTTTAGGTGGGGTTTTGATTTTGGGCCAAAAATCTTCTGCTGGGCATTTTAAAATTGAGATATTTTTACATGTAAGCTTCCTCCTTTAGAGCCATATAACAGTAAGTTTTAGTTATTCACAGAGTTGCACACCCACTCTCATTAGCTAATCCCCACGGTTTGTGCCTTTCTGAGACTGACCTACAAGGGGAGAAGTGGTAATTCCATAGGGAAACTTTACCAGGCTTATGTGCGTAAGATCGAATATTGAAGATTATGATTTAGAGGATGCAATCACTAATGTGCTTTTCCATTTAGACCTACAGGGTTTTTATGGGATAGCCTTTTCAGGGATGGCAGGCACTTAACTCAAAACTCCAACTGAAATCTGATGCTTGGCTCATTAAGAAGAAGCACATTTAATTATACCATGGTCCCAACCAATAAATTCTATTGATAATTTACCTTTTCAATGAAAATACAAGATATTTTTGGCATTATCAATGACCAAGATAAAACAGCACTACTTAAAATTGTGTTTCACATTTATGTATTTATCTGTCTGGGATGGTTACATGACAAGGCACAGCATATATATGTATATGTGTGTGGAGGTCAGAGGTCAACTTACAGGACACCTTCCACTGTGTGGTTATATTTAGGTGGTCGGGCTTGGCAGCAGGCACCTTTACCCACTGAGCCACCTTCCTCATGCACAATCGTGTTGCTTTAAAACATTACTTTTTATTTTGGCGACAGGTGTGGTGACACATGCCAATGGTCCTAGTACTTCAGAAGTTGAGACAGGCAGACAGTATCTTCAAGGCTGGCCTGAGTTACAAATGGACTTGAAGGCCAGTCAAAGTGATGCAGAGAAGCCCCATTTTAAAATATATATATTTTAAAAAACATCTCAAAAACAAAACAACCCACCTTTCCCCTTAAAATACAGTTATCTCATCCGTGTTTATGTAATGGGGCCTCCAGACCTTAAGGCACAACTGATGCCATGTTAACTACATCACTCCGACCTTAAAACACAACACCTGCCAAAACAGAAACAAAGACCTACTCCAGCAAAGATCTGGTCCATATTTTCAGGATCCAGGAAAATCCCCGTGATGTTTTGAATAAGAATGGCCGTCTAAGACTCATCTATTTGAATGCTTAGTCATCAGGGAACGGTACTATTTGACCAGATTAGGATTAAGAGGTGTGGCCCTAGTTGGAGAATGTGTGTTTGTTGCTGGGGGGTGGGCTTTGAGGTTTCAAGGCAGGCAAAGTGTCCCTCTTATGGCCTGTGGATCAGGGTATAGCTCTCAGCTACTGCTCCAGCACCATGTCTGCCACGCCCACAGCCACGATGATAATGGGCTAACCTTCTGAAACTATAAGGAAGACCCCAACCAAATGCTTTCTTTTATAAGAGCTGCCTCGGTCGTGGTGTCTTTTCATAACAATAGAACCGTAACTCTTTAGGTGTCATGAGATCCCTGGTTTAAGTCTGTGTGGTGGCCAACCCTAGTTGCCTCTCTGTGTGTCTTTCTGGGTGTTTTTGTCAGTTCTGTTGGCTGAGAAAAAAAAAATGGTCAGTAATGGGATGAGATTGAACAGTCCCAAGGAACCATTAAGTTTATATATGGAATTGGAGTTGGAGATAATTTTGAGCTGCCATGTGGGTTGCTAGAAATCAATCCTGGGTCCTCTGGAAGAACAGCACTGAGCCATTTCTCTATCCCCTCCATGGATCACTTTTTTTTTTTTTTTAATCAAAGCCCTCCCTTTTGGACTGAGTGAAGAGATTGATCAAGTTCAGGAAAGAGTTGCGTTTCTGGTGTTTGGGGGTTTGTAAAGTTATGTGAGGCTTGTACATAGAGGTCTTCAAGTTTGAATGTCACATGGGGTGCTTTCCAGCATGTGGTCTCTTTCACCTTTCCCCACTAACTCTTTGGGTGACTTCCGGGATGTAAGTGTGCCAACCCCCTTACTTTAAAGTGCCTGCTATGTGTCTCCGTTTGGGAATCCCAGTTTCCCACAAGTCTTGGCTACACCGAATTGGAGAAGTGAGTGGCAAAGGCCTACAGGGGAAGCACAAGGAGAGAATAAGGCAGAAAGAGAGAAGTGGAAAGAGGAGGAGAAAGAAAGCAGGAGCAGGAGGAAGGAGCTGGTGAGAATGAAGGAAGGGGATGAAAGAGATAGAGAAGGTGAGTGAGGGGAGGCTTTGGCAGGGTCTTGCCCTGAGGAGGGCAAAGGGGGCCTGAAGTGGTAAAAGACAGAAAATGGAGCATTGAGAGCGGGCCGGGGGTGGGGCGGGAGAGTGGGAGGGCGGGGAGAACTGTGGAATCACGTGACACTGTGGGCTGGCGGCACTCAGAGCTTAATGTGCTGCTGTGGGAGCTTGGGAGAGAAGAATGTTGGGGAGACGCAGATGATGAAGGCTTGTCTTGTCTGAGAAGTTTCTGAGGAAGTAAAGACTCTACCCCGGGGCCATTTATGTGATATTTTGGATTAAAAAATTATGGAAGTGAAACCTTTGCTTTACTGGGATAATTGACGCAGGCTGCCTGGGATTGCTGAACCTAGCGTTAGTTTGTAAGAGGTCATTGTCATTGGAGTGAGATCCTTTGGGTTGTATTTCCTCAGGGGCAGCACACAGCAGCTGTGGTGGTCGGGGTTGGGGAGGGGGTTGCAGCTACATCTCTGTCTGGCAACCAAACTTGGTAACGTATAATTGTCTCTCACATGGTACTAGTTTTAGCAGCACGGACACTGTAGCACTGAGGGGGTCATGGCATGTGTGGCGGAGTTGGAGTCCCCAAAGAGGTCATTGGTGAAGGTGCAGCCCCAGTTGCAGTGGAGGTCCCAGAGTGTTAGGGATGCCAGGATCATGGGGGGACCAGCAATGGCAGTGATGAGTGAGGAGATATCGTGAGCCTGTGTGACAAGTTACCCGTGCTGCAGGTGGCAGATTCAGAGAGGTGGGACTACCCAGACCGTTTGGAGTTTACATCATGGTGGATCTCAGACGTTGGGTACTGAGCCCGTTGACACTGTTGGACTTTGGTTTTGCTTTTATCTGATTCTAACTGGGTCCTGGTTCTTCCCCCTTTGAAGTGAAAAATAAAATTAACTTGCTTTTATTTTATGGGAGCCCACAGTTAAGATGTCAGACAATATTTTAAGGAAATACTGAATTTCTAAGTGATGAATTTTTCTAATAAGACTGTGAGACTTTAAAAAAGTTAAACCATGGTTTATATTGTGACAGTAACATGAGACTTGGGTGATAAACAAGGAAGGAAATGTTTAAAATGTTGTGGTTTAATGAGGATGCATATTTGCCTTGAGTTGACAAGGCGTTATCTTAGTTACTGTTGTATTGCTGTGAAGAAACACCATGACCAAAGCAACTCTTATCAAAGAAAGAAAGAATTTAATTGGGGCTGGCTTTACAGTTTCACACTGTGAGTTGATTATCCTTACGGTGGGAAACAGATAGGTGTGGCACTGGAACTAAGACTAAGACGTTAATAACCTGATCTACAGGTAGCAGGTGGCGGGGAGGAAGGGGAGTGGGGGAGTGGGGGGGGGAGGAGGCGGAGGTTGGGTCTGGTGTGGCTTTTGAAACCTTACAGCCCATTCCCAGCAACACAGCTCTTCCAGCAAGGCCACACTTCCTAATCCTTCCAAATAGTTTATCAACTGCAGATTAAGCTTGCAAATATATTAGCCTACAGGGGAGGGGTGGGGATGTGGAGGGGGATATGGGGTGGGTGGGGTGGGAATGGGAGTAGTGGGAGTAGGGGGGCATCCAAATCACCACAGGGGCCAATTGTGCTCCTTCCTTCCTTCCTTCTTTTTTATTTAATTTTAATTTTGTTTTATCAGTTTGATACAAAGTATGATCACCTGGAAAGAGCGAATGTTCCCTGAGCTACAGCTCCTACGAGATTGTTCTGTGTGCTTATCTGTGGGGTATTTTCTTGATTCACAATTGCTATGGGAGACCTCAGGCCACAGTGGGAGATGCCACTCCTAGGCAGGCAATCCCGGGCTGTATAAGGACATAAGCTAAGAAAGCCAGGTGAAGTGAGCAGCTTCCTCCACAATTCCTGCCTGAGTTCCTGTACTGACTTCCCTAAACAATTCACTGTGATCAGGATGTGTACACCAGATAAACCCCTTCTTCCCCTAGTTGCTTCTGGTCGTAGTGTTTATCACAGACACAGCAAACTAGGACAGGGGCACACTCTCCGTGTGAGATAAATTATTATACTTACCCACTTTCCTATGCCTTCCTCCATAGGGGTGAAGGAAAGAGAGGTCAAAGTGTAATCCTGATGCTCACCTCTGGTTACTGGGCTGAGGAGCTTCAGTTTGTGTGGGTTTTTGGAGGAAGGGTAGGGGTCTTTGCTCTCTGACAGCCTTCTTGCTGTTGGACTAACTCCATATCAGACAGACAGCTGTAGGCCTTAGGACCCTGGGGAGTCTTAGGGGCCTGCTTACCTTTTATCTCTAGTGAGTTTGTCTAGATAAAAAACCCACAAGCCTCGGTGGAGTGCCCACCGATTGAGATGCTCATGGAACAAGGGTGATTGATGGTTGTGTTAATCAGAGTAATAACAGGCATTTGGGGTACCATCCTATGTAGTGGGCAACTGCAAATGCCATGACTGGGATGGCCCAGGTTAAGTGTTCCTTTCTTTAAAAATAAAAGAGAAAATCAATCCGTCTAGCAAGCAGAAAAAGAGACTCTCACATGGGCTGTGGGAACAACACTTTATTGACAGTTCACAACAGAAGTACCAATTATATGTCAGCTGGTTGACGGTTGAGCCAAAGCCAAAGAGATAGCAAATCTTGCATAAGGGAGCCCCCTCCAGACCTCAGTTCATTGGGGACATTAAATCTTCCTGGTACAAAACTCTGCTCACATCCAGTGGTGTGCAAATGCTCCTCTGGGGCGTGAGGAGAAACAGAACTATGGTTTTAGGTAGAACAGGAACCACCCACTTAAAACACCAAATGTCAGTGAGGCTGTGAAGAATTGGGAAGTTTTCTGTTGGTGGGAGGGTTAATAATGCAGGTGCCATGCAAAGCAGTGAGGAGGTGTCCCCCAAATTAAAAAACTAAATTGCGGGGGGGGGGGAAGGAGGGGCAGGGAGGGTTGCTGGAGAGATGGCTCAGTGGTTAAGAGCACTGTCTGTTCTTCCAAAGGTCCTGAGTTCAATCCCCAGCAACCACATGGTGGCTCACAGCCATCTCTAATCAGATCTGGTGTGCAGGCATATATACAGGCAGAACACTGTATATGTAATTAAAATAAATAAATCTTAAAAAAACAAAACAAAACAAAACAAACTGAATTGCCTTGTCATTGAGCGATTTTACTTCTGGACATGCATCCAAAATAGTTCAGAACAGGACCCCAGAGAGATGTCTGCACACTCAAGTTTACGGCAGCATAATTTCCAGTATCCAAGGATAGTCGCCACCCAGGTGATATCTACATACAGTGAAACGTGACTCGGGTTTTTCAAAGAAGGAAATCTTGATATTTGTTTCAAGTTGAGTAAATCTTGTCGCAAAAGGATATTTTGTAATTTCACTCATTTATGATATCTAACTGTGCTGGGTAGTTTACTGGGTTTGCTTGCTGTTTTTCTACTCGACACAAGCTAGTCATCTAAGAAGATGGAAACACAATTGGGAAAGTACCTCCATAAGACAGGCCTGTGGGGCTTGGGGATTTAGCTCAGTGGTAGAGTGCTTGCCTAGCAAGCATAAGGCCCTGGGTTTGGTCCTCAGCTACGGGGGTGGGTGGGTGGGGAGACAGGCCTGTGGGTGAGCTATGGGGCTGAGTGATAACTGATGAGTGAGAGCCCAGCTCACCGTGGGTGGTGCTATGTCTGGTCTGGTGGTCCTGGATGCAGAGCAAGCCACAAGAGCAAGCCAGTAAGCAGCACTCCTTCATGGCCTCTGCCTTCCTGCTCTGACTTCCCTCAGTGATGAAGTGTTACCTGGAAGAATAAGATGAAATAAACCCTTTCCTCCCCAAGATGCTTTTGGTCACAGTGTTTCATTGCAACACTAGCAACGCTAAGACATTAACGTAGTTTAAATCATAGACACAACAGTAACAAATGGGGATGTGGTTGCCAAGGGCTGGAGGGAAGGAATGGGGGAGAATTAGCACTTAATGGGAGTCATGGTTTTCTAAGATGAGAGAGTCTAGAGTGCTCTCACACAACAGCGTGGATATACTCAGAGCTATTGAACTATACACTTTAAAATGGCAACGATGGCAAACCCAGCACTGTGCATCTGTAACCATGATTTTAAAATTACATAAACAAGTCTAGTATCTCAGTGGGTTTGCAGCTGTGAGGACCTGCATTTGATCTTCCAACCCATGTAAAAAGAATCCTAAAAATTCTAATGTGGGCCCCTCTCGTCAGGCAGTGCTGGCAAGGTGGGCACAGGCAGATCCCTGGGGCTCGCTGGAAGCCAGTCTCACCCAATTGTCAAGTTCCAGGCTAATGTCTTAAAATATAAGATGGACGGCAGCTGAGGGATGACACCCAAGGTTGTCTTCTGGCCTCCACGTGTACTAGTGCTGGCCTTCCTGCTCAGATGGAAGGTGTCCTGAGGCTCAGGAAGCCCAGGAGCCACACAGCTCTGAGGGGAGAAGGTATCCCAATGGAAGGGCATCCTGAGATACAGGAGCTCAGGACCCACAGAGCTCTGAGAGGAAGCCTCCTCAGCAGAGGCATTGCGGCTCCCAGGGGAGGGTGTCCCAGCTGAGCTGAGGAGCTCAGGAATCTCAGCCTTACTCCACTTCTTCCCTTCTTCTCTTCATTGCTTCTTGCCTTCTCCCAATGAGCGAGCCATGCCAGGTAGCAAAACTCATAAAAGAAATTTATTAGGAGGGTCCAGGGTTTGGTAGGGTGAATCCATGGTTGGCTGCCCCTGCTCCCAGGAGAGGACAGCAGGGGACTGAGCAGACACTGCCTTTATATAGGATTTCTGAGGAGGAGAAACTTTCTAGGGCAGAGATTTCCAGGGTGAGGACTGGTGGGGTTTCAAATCCTGAGCTTCAGGGAGAGTTCAGGGATTGGTGGGTTTTACTGTTCAGGGTTTGGTGGCTTTTTGTTCAGACTTTTTATCTAAAATTAGCACAATCTGGGAAGGGTTCTACGGAGGGGCTGGAGACGGCGGCTGGAAGTGCTATATGAGAGAGAAGACTGCGGGAGGGAGCCTGGCTGCTGGAGCTCCTCAGACAGGACCGCTTTCCTGCCTTGAGGGTTTATAAAGTTCACCAAATATACAACGTTAACAAAGGAAATCTATGGTAGGAAACCAGCCACTAGAGTTGGCAAGAGTAGCCAACAACTAACACACACACACACACACACACACACACACACACACACACACACACACACACACACATTAAAAATATCCTTGAAATTTCTTAGTTGACACAAATTCTTTGACAATGGAACTGGCCACTGGTTTTTCCTCTGGATGCATCTTTAAACTTCGGTATAGTTGAATCTTCTCTGCTTGTAATTTGGGGGTGGGGGACTCAAGTGACCAGTTTCAGGATCTGCGGGTCTGCTGACCTTGGGTCACCACTCTCTCCCTACCCAAAGGGGCAAAATCACACAGAACAGAGATACGCAAGGGAGCTCTCTGTAATGGCTCTGGAGGCGATGGGTTTGGCTGAGGTGAGGATGGAGGGCCAGGGTGTTGTGTCCTTAAAGCAACTTCTACGTGTGATATAATTGTATAATAGAACGGGGCTTCCAAAACCCTTGGAATTTCCTGACTGGAGCACAGTGGAATGACTGACTCTAGGAGGGCGGGGATGGTTGCCAGAGGAACCAATCGGGATTAGAAAGTTGAAAATTTTCAGCAAACTTCTACCTCCTGGGAAGCAGGAAGTGCTTGACATTTAGTTAAATGATCAAAGGCCAACGATTTAATTAAATTTGCCTGCGTAATGGAAGTTCACAAATTCTTGTAAATAGGAGTCAGACCTTGGTGCTGAAGATGCTGGAAGGCAGGTGAGTGCAGAGGAGGCCTGAAGCTCCCTCCTGTATCTCATCCTTTTTACTATGGGCTCCTCCTGAGCTCTGGCTTCATAATAAAACCGTAACTCAGCATAAAGCACTTTCCTGAGTTGAGAGGCAACCACTGAACCTGAGCCCCTGGGTCATGTCTGATCAGTTACAGTATAGGTGGCCTTGATCTGGGATTGGTATCTCAAGTGAAGGCCACTTTGTAAGGATGGGGCCCTAACTCCTAGAACCTGACAGTAACTCCCTGTAGCTAGCATCTGAGTGAAACTGAATGAAACCATAGTGACAAATCCTCCCCAGGTCTGGGCAGTAAATGTTTCCTCCTTTCTAAGTTACACAGCTGAAGTAAGGGAGGTGGGGAGTTTCAAACCAGCCTGGCAGTGAGGTATGACTGGCAGCCGGGGTGACCAAACAAGTGTGAGTTCTGGGGCCATTGTGTGTCACTCTGACCCAGGCTAGCCACATGGGCACAGGCAGCAATAACACAGGCTACCTACAGAAGTCCCATTCCCACCTGAGACGCTTCAAGAGAAACCATGAGCTCTGAAAATCACGATCGTGTTCTGTGATGTCACCTCTGGAATGTTCTGAGTGTTTTGGTGACCAGCTTATGCATAGGACCTATACCTGGCACCTCACGTTGGTATGGCTACTTATTATTAGAAATGGTAGTTTAAAGCCAGGGCGAACTGCAACTGTCAAAGACTTTCAACAGGCTTTTCTATCAGTTAATTCCTGTCTTGACTTGTGTTCAGTGATCAATAAGATTTCTGGTCAGGTACCATCTACACATACCTTTAGACCAAGAATTTTATAAGCTATCTAATTAATTTGTAAGCAGGGCATAAGTGTGTAGAAAGTAGTCATGTGTTTCAGGCGAGCCACTGAGGCCCTGAGGATGGGTTGAGAAGGGGAAAACTTAATTTTTTCTTGTTCACAGCACTCGAGGCCAACGTTTACAAGAAAGAGAGATACCAGATCTGAAAGCCTAGAAATCCCAACCAATGTGGTTCTACCTCAGGTAGGGATAACCACGGAAGGATGTAACTCAGCTACAATAACCCTGTTTCCAAACCTTTACAGGATGAACAGAGAAGGCAGCCACTCAGATTCTTGTCTCGCTGGTTTTTCCCTGGCTATGTGTCTGGGGGAGGACACATGGTCTCTCTGGACCTTGGGGACCTCTGGTCTTGAGAGGGCTAAGTTGGATGGCCGGGGTCCCCTGCCCTCCTGCCCCCCCCCCCACTAAGGGCAAGCCTTTCAAGGTTTGATGATACTGTAAGAAAAATCCAGTCTTTCCAAAGGAGATCCTTCATTGCATGGTGGTGTCTAACCAGTTTGGATATCTGTGGGGAGCTAGAATTGAGCTTGAAGTCATGTGTATAAGAATGAATCCAGGAGCTGAAATCCCAGCATGTAGCTGTCAAGAGAATTAAGCCCTGCTGTGGGCCAAAGATAGTCTGGGGAGGGGGGGTGGGATGGACATTCAGTTGTTTCTTTTGAGACCAAGGAATGGTTAAGCCCCTTGCAGCTTGCGATCTCAGGTCTCCTGCATGCAGTGGCTTACTTGGTAGGGTCCCTTTGTTTTGACTGTTGCTTCTGCTGCTATGTCACAAAGGGGTGGCCTTGCTTTCTCCAGAGTCAGCCAGGAGCTCATTGGAAGACCAGGGCCATGCAACAACCAGTGGAGGTGAAATGTAAGATGGAGGGATCCAAGGCACAGGTAACTTATCTAAAAGTTTAGTCCAGGGAGGTGTGAACAGAAGAGGATGAATGTCTAACGGGTGTTCAGTATTCTTGTAACTGTGACAAGCTCAGCAAATACAGCCAGGCAAGAAAACATCCAGCATGATATTTTCCTTATAGCATTGTAGTGAGCGGCCACTTTTATATCACGAAAGCTGAGCCAGATTATTAGGTAACTATGTCGTGGTCATCTTATAGAAGGACAAGGACCCTTGCTAGGTCTCGCACATCTGTCTGCTACTGTGTGTGAGTATGGGCATGGTTCCTTTGGTTCCTTACCAGCCCACAGACTAAGGGCCGAGAGGAGACGGCAGCCTAGATGTGAGAGTGGGAAAGGAGTTGGTAATAGGATTTGAAAGCGGTTGTGGTGATTACTCTTCTCATTGTTTTGACCAAACACCTGGCAATAAGCAAGTTAAGAAAGGAAATGTCTACTTTGGCTCTTGGTGAAGAGTGTTAAGTTCATGGTGAAGGGGACGCTACGGTGGTGGGGCCACGGCCTCACATTTATTCAGTCCAGGATCTTAGCTCATGGGGACTAACCACATTGAGTATGCTGCCCACTCCCCTGTTCATCCTCCCTGATAAAGTCCCCATAGATACATCCAAGGGTTGTGCCTTGTTAATGTTCTGGATTGTTTCTTAATCCTATGAAGCTGACACAAAGCCCTCATTGCTGCCATGGTATAGAAAGAATAGAAAGCTCCTTTCAGCCACCCCTGGCACGGCTTCCCATGCCCAGCTCCCGGAACCAGCTTAGCAGTCAAAGAAGAAAGGTGATTTGAGAAGTCTTGGGTTTGTTCTGGCCTCCCCTCCCCCAGCCCCCACCCTCAGCCCCACTTCCTGTGCTGTGGGACCTGATACAGCTACTTGGACCTCAGGGGACAAAGGGATAAGGAATGAAGGGATCATGGCTGTCTGGAGATTTGTTTCTCACGGCCAGATGCGGCCTTGAGTATGCCAGCCAGGCTTTGTCAGCACTCAACGAAGAGGAAATTAAGCAAATAACTGATGTTTGAAAGGCAGAAAGGCGAAAGATTTATATGATCGGAAGGGAAACTCTGGTGCCCCATATTTGACGACCTCCCCTTGGTGGGGAGCCCTGGTGGCACTCAAAGAAAGAATAGGCAGGATACCAAGATGAGACTTGATAGCCTGTGACCATAAAGTGAGGGAAGAGGTCCCCCTCAATCATGGAACCTAGGGGAGGGGAATAGGGTGGGGGTGGGAGGGAGGAATGGGTGGATACAAGTGATGGGAGAACAACTGAGTTGTAATGAGAATAAATTAATTAATAAAAAATCATAAAAAAAAAGGCAGAAAGAGGAGATGTATTCAATGTGGCAACACTTGAGGGAGGAACAAAGAGGTTATTGATTCCTCCAAGTCCATCTTGGGCAGGAAGTTAGGGGTTATATAGGGGGCCAGAGGTATACATAACTAAACAGTCCTGGTTGTGATGTGATCCAGCCCAGCATCATTGTTTCAAGCCCCAGTCTCTCCTGCAGGGTGGTCAGAAAAGTTAACAGGACTGGGCGAAACCTCTTTCTGAAGGACAGTCTTCCCCTCTGGCTAGCACAAGCCTTCAGCCTCTACCTTCTCCAAACATAAGAGCACTGGAGAAATTTCTTGGGGACCAGTGTTTCAGTCATCTGATAGCTAGAAGGAGGGACATAAGGATCTCTTTGAGATATATTCATTCCTGCTGGGGTGGTTATAGGCCCACCTGCCATGGAGGCTCAAGCCAGGCAACATGCCAGGATCCCCTAGACTGGTCCTCTTGGGTAGGGAAGTAGTCATGGAAAAACAGAAGATGGAAACTGACCTACCCCCAGGGCTTCACTGTACCTCCCCAAATGAGAAAGTGCTGGGGGAGGAGGATATTGATGGAGCGCTGATGGCATTATATACTGGCCATGGGCCACACAAGTGTAAGGCAGAGATTTCACAGCTCTGGGAATTGGGAGGCTTGGTAGCCAGGATGCTGAGATTTAACCCAGGGCAGTGCCCAGCCTGTCACCCTACTTAGTAGGTCCAGGTGATGTCACAGTTCTAATTCTTGTCTTGCTTCTAGAAGATAGTACATCCCTTCCCCTCGTCTGGACTGCTAACTCCCAAGGCTTCCTGCATGTTCCTGCCCCACATAGCTTCATTTTGAGTTGAGCTCACTCTCTTTGGAAGGAAATTATAACAGTACCCCTGGCTCCCAGCGCCCAGGCCTATTGGGTGGCTGGAGTTCTCAGTTACACCGTAAACACTATGATTCACTAGTTATCTCCGTTAAGTCTTTTCAGGTCCTATTGATTTCCCATCCCCCTCCCCCCTTCACATTGAACATGTGTGTTTTCACATCTATTTTCCTCTAGCACATTAACTTACAAGCCATAGTGTTGTTTCCTGTCCAGGCAACTGATCTCCTGATTCCGTGTATACACACACTCACTTTCCCACACTTTCCCAGGCATTCAAGCTTCCCCAGTGAGCACCCTGGGAGTTTCATTAAGACATTGTTATTGTCAGATCATCAATGAAAGATCTGCATCTTGGTCAAAATGATCTCTTGACAGTACTTCCCACTGCCCTCGCCATTTCCCCTTGACTTTTTCTCCTTTTTGGCTCACAGCAATACCAGCTGGAATAGTTTAAGAGCAAAATTTTAGCTAAGATGACTACATCTGACATCTTTATCCTCTTTGCTATTAGCATTGCAAGTCTATCAAAACCAATCACATTTACCGTGTGATTTTTTTTTTTTTTAAATTGACAGTGGGACTCAGCTGTGAAGTTAGCACTGTGGTTTCTCCCTCTAGAACCCTGGTGTCCTTCGGTGCATTAAAACTCCTTCAGCTGGCTGAGCATTCCCTACTTGTTAACCCTCAATGGTGTTGGCAAAGCAGGTGCTATAGACGTTCGGCTGACCAAGCTCGAGTATGCCGACATCTCTTCTGGGTGATGATGCATCTTTCAAGTGGGGGAGAGAAGTTCAGTGCTGTTTCCTCAGTTTTATGGTACTATAACAAAATGCCCGAGGCCAGGTAGTTCACAAAACACAGAGGCTGGACAGTTCAAGAGCATGGCACTATAGCAGCACCTGGTCATCGTCTGGCAGGGGCCTTCTTGTGTCACAGAAGGGTGGAAGGCATCGCTTGCTGAAATACAGCAAGCAAGCCACAGAGAGCTTGATTTATAACAGATGCGCCTGTAATAGCCGTGGACCCCTGAATGGGTTCGCCCATTCCCCCAGGATCCAATCCACGCCGCAAAGGTCTCAGTTCTCAAGCACCATTAGTGTGTGAGTTTGAGGATTACATTCCTGGCACCTGAAATATAGAGCACACACAGCGGTGTGGGTCTGTTAAGCCTGGCTGCCCACTCTTCAGGCCCATTCCCAAACGCTTTACGTGGAAGGCCACCAACCCCAGTAACTCCATCTGAGAAGAAGATTTCACCCCAAGAGCTCTAGTATATAGAAATCCTACAGCACGAGCATATAGAAATCCTACAGCAGGAGCATATAGAAATCCTACAGCAGGAGCATATAGAAATCCTACAGCAGGAGCATATAGAAATCCTACAGCACGAGCATATAGAAATCCTACAGCACGAGTATATAGAAATCCTACAGCACGAGTATATAGAAATCCTACAGCAGGAGCATATAGAAATCCTACAGCACGAGCATATAGAAATCCTACAGCAGGAGCATATAGAAATCCTACAGCACGAGCATATAGAAATCCTACAGCACGAGTATATAGAAATCCTACAGCACGAGTATATAGAAATCCTACAGCAGGAGTATATAGAAATCCTACAGCACGAGCATATAGAAATCCTACAGCACGAGTATATAGAAATCCTACAGCAGGAGTATATAGAAATCCTACAGCACGAGCATATAGAAATCCTACAGCACGAGTATATAGAAATCCTACAGCACGAGTATATAGAAATCCTACAGCAGGAACATATAGAAATCCTACAGCACGAGTATATAGAAATCCTACAGCACGAGTATATAGAAATCCTACAGCAGGAGCATATAGAAATCCTACAGCACGAGCATATAGAAATCCTACAGCACGAGTATATAGAAATCCTACAGCACGAGTATATAGAAATCCTACAGCAGGAGTATATAGAAATCCTACAGCATGAGCATATAGAAATCCTACAGCACGAGTATATAGAAATCCTACAGCAGGAGTATATAGAAATCCTATAGCACGAGCATATAGAAATCCTACAGCACGAGTATATAGAAATCCTACAGCAGGAGTATATAGAAATCCTACAGCAGGAGTATATAGAAATCCTACAGCACGAGCATATAGAAATCCTACAGCACGAGCATATAGAAATCCTACAGCACGAGCATATAGAAATCCTACAGCACGAGCATATAGAAATCCTACAGCACGAGCATATAGAAATCCTATAGCACGAGCATATAGAAATCCTACAGCACGAGTATATAGAAATCCTACAGCACGAGCATATAGAAATCCTACAGCAGGAGTATATAGAAATCCTATAGCACGAGCATATAGAAATCCTACAGCACGAGTATATAGAAATCCTACAGCAGGAGTATATAGAAATCCTACAGCAGGAACATATAGAAATCCTACAGCAGGAGCATATAGAAATCCTACAGCACGAGTATATAGGAATCCTACAGCAGGAGCATATAGAAATCCTACAGCACGAGTATATAGAAACCCTATAGCAGGAGCATATAGAAATCCTATAGCACGAGCATATAGAAATCCTACAGCACGAGCATATAGAAATCCTACAGCACGAGCATATAGAAATCCTACAGCACGAGCATATAGAAATCCTACAGCACGAGCATATAGAAATCCTACAGCACGAGCATATAGAAATCCTACAGCACGAGTATATAGAAATCCTACAGCACGAGTATATAGAAATCCTACAGCAGGAGTATATAGAAATCCTACAGCACGAGTATATAGAAATCCTATAGCAGGAGCATATAGAAATCCTATAGCACGAGCATATAGAAATCCTACAGCACGAGCATATAGAAATCCTACAGCACGAGCATATAGAAATCCTACAGCACGAGCATATAGAAATCCTATAGCAGGAGTATATAGAAATCCTACAGCACGAGCATATAGAAATCCTACAGCACGAGCATATAGAAATCCTACAGCATGAGCATATAGAAATCCTACAGCACGAGTATATAGAAATCCTACAGCAGGAGTATATAGAAATCCTATAGCACGAGTATATAGAAATCCTACAGCACGAGTATATAGAAATCCTACAGCAGGAGTATATAGAAATCCTACAGCAGGAGTATATAGAAATCCTATAGCACGAGCATATAGAAATCCTACAGCACGAGTATATAGAAACCCTATAGCAGGAGCATATAGAAATCCTATAGCACGAGCATATAGAAATCCTACAGCACGAACATATAGAAATCCTACAGCACGAGCATATAGAAATCCTACAGCACGAGTATATAGGAATCCTACAGCAGGAGCATATAGAAATCCTACAGCACGAGTATATAGAAACCCTATAGCAGGAGCATATAGAAATCCTACAGCACGAGCATATAGAAATCCTACAGCACGAGTATATAGAAATCCTACAGCACGAGTATATAGAAATCCTATAGTAAGAGACCCGGGTGGTGTCTCCTTCCTTTTCCCATTGCCTTTTGCCTCCCCTTTCCAGTTGGCTACTTGACTATGTTTTTCAGGGTCCCTGGGAACAGTATGCCACACATTCATTGTTGGTTTAAAGCATCTTCATGTTAGAAAGCAAACATCAGGAGAGGCTAGGCCTGTGCTCGGGAAGGATTCCAGTCCATAGGCCGGGCCTCAGGCACCTGTGAGGGCCTTGTTGGTACCCAGGACTCTTTCCTGGATCCCCAGCACTAACACTTTGTTGGGTCACAGCTATGAGTACATTGTTTGTTCCTTGCTCCTGAAGACAGTCTCTTGGTCCCCATTCTAACACCTAATGGAGGAGATATGATGAGCCTCAGAGACGCAAGCTCCTCCCCCCACACCCCCAATCTTCATTCCCCATTCTGCCACGAGCCAGCTTTGTTCTTTTCACCTGTTGGTCTCTATCTCTAAGTGAGAACATGTCCCAAAGACCAAGAAGAGGCTTTCCTTTGTTGACTGATCTGCCTAGGCTCGGCAGAACCCCTCCATGATGTTCCAAGCACAGATGCTCCTGTGTCTGACGGGCCTCTTGTCAGGACCCAGGTCATCAGGCAGATTAGTTCAGCCAATGGAAGAAATCTGGGACTATCCCAGGTAACCTACTGTGAAAGAAAGGGCTGTGAGCACTGGCGTAGGGAGCCTGGGGCCTCGAATCTATGCACATTTCTTCAGCTTTGTTGCTTACATTTTGGCAGAGTTTATTTATTTTGTAAAGCAATGTATTCAGTATTTCATGGTGGTTTAGAACAGCAATCGTTAAATGTTGCTGCCAGCAGGACTCTTTTGGCCTTATGAAGGCTTAGCTCTTATGCACCCAGGGAGCAGGCACAGCAGCCATGTTTAAGTTCCTTTTAGAGGCAATGGAGAAACAAGACGGTCTCCAACAGGACTCAGTCATGGGAGTTTTGAGATCAAAGCTGCTTTGGGTCCTAGGTTCAAGATGATGACGCGGCTGCTCTCTTGGTTTTATTTCTGTTGCTGTGATAAAAATGCCCCGATAGAAACAGCTTAGGGGAAGAAAGGGTTTATCTGATTTACAATTACAGGTCACAGCTCATCTCTGTAAAGAAGTGAAGGTGAGACACCCGGTCACATTCCAGAGTCAAGAGCAAAGGGAGACTAATTGCACACACGCTTCTAGTATTTACCTCGCTGTCTCTGCTCTTATATAGCCCGGGACCCAAACCCAGGGTACAGTACGACCCGGGGAGGGCTGGGTCTTCCTACTTCAGTTAACTCAGTTAAGAAAATCCCTCACAGGTATGCCACAGGACAACTCAATCCAATAATTCCCCCGTTTAGTGCTCCCCAACTCCCACCAGGCGATTCTAGCTTGTGACAAGTTGATGACTAAAACCACCCACCATGGATGCTTAGTGTGCTGCGTGCAGGAGGCAGACTTTAAAGGGATGGTTTTAGATTTTGGAGAGAGGAGGGAGTCCATCTCCCCTCTTCTCTCTCTCTCTCTATTATGTATATATATATATATATATATACACACACACACACGTGCGATTCACAATAATTTTATATACTAGTATACCTGTGTCTTCGTATGAAGGCAAGTGCAGGATTTTTCACTTGTAACATCATGTAGATCATGTGGGATGCTCAGAAACCTCAGATTTCAAAGCACTTTGGAACTGAGAGTTTTTCAGAATAGAAATGTTCAAGTTGAAATACTTCATTCATCAGTGTTGTGGAGATTAAGTGAATTGTGTAGGTAAAATGTAACCACATAACCAGCTGGGTACCTGCAAACGCCTGTAACCCCGGCTCTGGGGGATCTAATACCTTCTTTGAAGAGGTGCAGTTATCCTAAGTTAAAATCTTACACACGGGGATTCACACAATGTACCCATCTTCTTATAACTGATAAACAGCAAGGCCAGAGGTTTAAAAAAAAAGGTTGATTCGAAGATCAGTACCTTTAGTTTCTACCGTATGATTGGATCTTATCTGCGGCTTTTCATTTTTTGAGAATAGAGTCTTATTCTATGTAGCTCTGGTTGGCCTGGAAGTTGCTAGACCAGTTCTGCTAGACCAGAATAGCCTTCAAGTCCTGAAGTGCCTCCGAGAAGCTAGGGTTATAGGCTCGCACAATGCGTAGCTCATGGTAGTTATGAATTTATAGACCTTTGAACTATACTGGCACCAGTGCTCATAGAATACTTGAAGTCAGTTTTGGATCTATACAGAGCTCGCATGGGGGTGTGCAGCCGAGAACTGGGGTTCAGGAGCACTTTGTTGTGAACCGCCATCCTGGAGAGCAGGGTCCCATTTGCAGTCTATACACCACCACATTTTGGCAACGTTTGTGCTTATTGTTGGTTTCACCATTTAAAGTGGTGTCTACAATGTGTGGTTAAAGCCTTCCTGGTTACAGTGTGTCTGTGCTGTGCCTCATGGAGCAAGCTTGTTAGCCGAACTCTGCCAGGGCAGGTACACCCACTGTCAATCTACACATTCGCGAGGGTGTCTCTAAACAGAAGCACAACGTTATGTTTGATCAGGTGACCTCGATTTGATGACCAGAGCCTTACAGGAGCCTAGCCCACGGTTCAGTATTCATTAATTCAGAAGAAAGCTCCCCAGAATAGCAATACTTCCTTGCGAGGATCCCTGGAGGTCAGGCGAAGGAGTCTCCCGGCCTTTTAGGCCACCAGCAGCAGCAGTCCTTTAACACTTCCGCCATTAACAGCTTGCCTTGCTCTCTCCCACAGAGGGGCACCGCTGAACCCTTCCTGAGGCTCCACAATCTGTACACCACTCCTCGCTGCTCCAGGCAGGCCGCCTTGCACCGGATGAACCGCAGGGTAGCCAGCCAGCACTCCTACCCACTCAACCGCTTCTCTTCCGTACCCTTCGACCCCATGGAGCGCCCCACCTCCCAGGCTGACCTGGAATTGGACTACAACCCTCCCCGGGTGCAGCTCAGCGACGAGATGTTCGTCTTCCAGGACGGGCGCTGGGTGAGCGAGAACTGCCCCATGCAGTCCCCTTACTTCTCCCCCTCCTCCTCCTTCCATCATAAGCTGCACCACAAGAGGCTGGCCAAGGAGTACCTGCTGCAGGAAGAGAACAAGTCTCTGAGGGACGAGAACAGGGCCCTGAGGGACGAGAACAGGGTCCTCCGCAAGGAGAACAAGATCCTGCAGGTCTTTTGGGAAGAGCGCAAGAGCACCCTGGGCCACGAGGAGAGCCAGATGACCTCCCCGTTGCTGCACAAGGACACAGCCTCCCAGGAAGCGGTGAAGAAAGAGCCCGCTACCTTGCCTGGTCAGCGTAGCAAGGAGAACACCCTGCAGCTCATTCGAGAAGAGAGCCGGGCTCTCCAGCAGTTGCTGGAGCAGAGGCAGGCCTACTGGGCCCAGGCAGAGGACAACGCGACCTCTGCTGACGAGGGCAAGGTCACCTCCTCCCCCAAGGAGGAGTCCCATAACGCCGGGCTTCTGCCAGATCAGAGCCAGGGCCTCTCCTCCGCCTTTGAGGAACCCAAGGGGCCCTCATCAACACAGGAGGATTCGAAGAAACTGCGAGCCCTGAGGGAGATGGTTAACAACTTGTCTGGGCCCTCCTCTTCCGGGGAAGAGGATAGCAAGGTGGGCCCCGCCCTGGCAGATGGCGGCGTTGGTAGCGCTCAGCCCCTGCAGCTGCTGAGAGAGATGAACCAGGCGCTGCAGTCCCTCCGGGAGGAGAACCGGCTGCTGCAGGAGGAGAACCGGGCCCTGCACGTCCTGCGCGAGGAGCATCGCGCCTGCCAGGAGGAGAACAAGGCCCTGTGGGAGAACAACAAGCTGAAGCTGCAGCAGCGGATGGTCATCGACACGGTGACGGAGGTCACGGCACGGATGGATATGCTTATTGAGGAGCTGGTGGCCTTCATGCCGGCCAAGAACAACAAGGAGCCCAAGAAGCCCAGCAGGGTCTGAGGCCTTGGCAGCAGACATAGACCGCCCCCCCTCCCCCCACGCCCCGAGACCAGGCCAGAGCGACTCCTCAGCCTCCCTTTGTCTTCCTCACCTTGGCCTCCCAGTGCGTGCCCGTGGAACATCGGGGAAAGGGCCGCCCTCCACCCAGAGACGCAATAAAGTCATGGGAGGCTGATGGCAGCCAACACCTGTGTGGAATCATGGCCTTTTCCCTTCCTTCTCCTTACTCTCGTGACTTCCTACTTCCTTCGCTTCTGCTTCCTGTTCCTCTTCTCTCCTTATCAACCTTCTCATTACTCAGCATCCCCCGCCCCGCCCTTTTCTTTCAACCCCTGCACTTTTTCTCCCCTTCTATAAAGTTAGCGGGATATGGTGATGCTTTTCTGTACTCTCAGGACTCAGGCAAGAGGCTGAGGCAGGAGGATTGTGGATTTAAGGCCTACCTAGGCTACAGAGTAAAACACCTAGCTTTACAAAAAGCAAGGAGTTTTGGGAGCGGGGCCGGGGGCACATGACACAGATGACCGACTTTGGTCTTTAGAGCAAAACTGAGCCGACAGAGTCCTTGTAGACCTCTGCCTGTACTCATCACGCCCCTCACCAAAACGTAACAAAAATCACCATTAGCATGCGGAGTCCATGGTTTGTTAGGATTCCTTGGCTACGGTCCTCAGACAGTAAGCTGAGAACCATAACCCACCCCTCTCCTGGAACTCTTTGTATGTTGCTTGTGACCTACGGGATCCTCAGAACCCTCTGTGGTGGGCAATATAGTCTCTAACAGGGAAATAGGGATTCCAAGCCATTCACCGATGGACAGGTAGAAAACAAACAAATCACCACCACCAACGACAACCAAACGGGGACTTCTACTACAGACCAGCCAGGTAGGGCTCTTTCCACAAGACTAGCTGCCAGTTTCCTAGTATCTAAAAATGAAAAGCCATTTTGGTATTTGTTTCTCAGATTTAAGAACTTGACCGAGCCTTACCCCAAAAGCAACATCAGAAATCCCAGAGAAAGGGGGACAATCTGAGTGGGTTTTACACTCACTCGTTAGTGACATGTTTACTCTGCACACAGAGTGGACAGTGATGGAGGTGCAGGAGAAGGCTGGTGATTTATTTCACCTATGTCACCAGAATCTGAAACATGGGAACTGGTTGTTGATGGGCCTCTGGGCCTTAGTTTTTCTTCCTCTGTTTGTTAGTTCATCTTTCAGGGTGTTATAAAACATCACACCTGTTTAAGTCAGTTAACCGCAGGGTGTAGGGGGGTTGCTTTTATCTTCTGATGAATCAAATTGATTCTGTTATTCTAGACAACAGGAAGACAAAGGACACGCTCTCCTGAGGTTTGTGGTCCCAGTATTTAGCTGGAATTAATCTCTATTATAAAGAGCAGTTAGATGCCTCATGAGCTGAGAGTGCTTGGCCAACGCAATACTATTTACCCATGTCAGCTTTCTCTGTTGAGCAAAATCTAAATGGATGGAAAATAAGCCAGACAAGCCATAAGATGCCATTTTTTATAGAGTGGAGGAGATTTATTTTAGAACATTGCTTCATTGTACAGTACAGTGCAATCTGTCAAACACTGCCAACACCAGTGGAAGCTAACTTCCGGAGGGATGGCATGAGTGTTCACTCTTACAGATGCTCCCTAGGCATCCCATCTCTAGATCTGCCTCTCGACCAACATTAGGCCCTTATTGGATAGCTGAAGCTTTCTCTTTGTAAGGTGAATCTTGGAGCTGAGCCTCAAAGGTTTGCGTTTAGAGAGCTAAACATTCAATCTTTCTTGTCTTCCATCATTCGACTATTGGCTTGGCTGCCCTTCTTGGTTGCTACAGTCAACTGCTATTTTTTGTTGAGTTGGCAGATTAAAAGTTGAAGGTCAGGGGTCAATAGAGAACTTCCACAGTCTAAAAGAGCAAGCTCAGTAACAGAAACCACAGCCCCAGATTTCATGGGGGTGGGTGACATAGTCTAACAGATAAACCATCTGTGTAAGAGGCATCATTGTATTTTTTTTTAATTATAGTGAAACAAAGCTGTACACTTATTCAAACAAGCTTATATTACATTTGTAGAAATTCCTAGCCTCAGACCACTCTGGTGAGGACTCCCGGTAGATGGCAGTCCAAGAATAGAAGTACATAGGAAGAGATCATGTGACCTAACGGGGAGCTGAAGGAGCCAACGCATGGCCTGCTTGCTCTTTTATAACAATCATCTTGAGAACTAACCAAAGGGTCCCACAAGAATTGGATTCTCCCAGGGGCCCTGTATTAGTTACTTTTCTATTGCTGTGATAGAACACCATGACCAAAGCAGTTTATACAAGAGTTTGTTTTGGCTTATGGTTCCAGAGGGTCAGAGTCCATAATGGCGGGGGGGGGGGGGGGGGAGCATGGCAGGCAGCAGGAACAGGAAGCCCAGAGCTCGCATGCATCTTGAACTGTAAGCAGTAAGATGCACTTTCCAAATCTCCCGTAACTGCCACCACCTGGGAACTGTTCAAATGCTTGAGATGGCAGGGAGATGTGGGGGAGATACTTCCTCTTCAAACCACAACAGTCCCCAGTGACCTGAAGACCTCCCACTGTTCTCTGGATCCACAAAATCTAAACAAGCATGGCCAGATAATATAGCGGAGAAAGATTTATGACCTTCAGCCAGAAAGAACACAGGGATTATTTCCAAAGCGGAAAACAACAACAACAACAAAAACAAAAAACAAAAAACAAAAAAAACAAAACAAAAAGAAAGAAAGAAAGAAAGAAAAACAAACAAAAACAATGGCCTTTGTAGAGCGAGGATAGCTTCCTGGGAGTCCATAATATGGGAAGCACTTTAGGGACAAGTGCATTCCTGAGCATGCTCAGTTAAGGAGTGTATTTCTGGGCATGCTCAATTTAAGGTCATAGTTCAATTAGGAAATATGGAGACTATATCTAGGCACTCTTAGGTCAAGGTTTTGGAGTACATGTTCAAAGTTAAAATGATGGGCACATGCTGAGTTTGTGACTTAAAAATGCCTCTTGGCGTGCCCAGTTTTCTCAAAAAAAAATTTTTTTTTTTAACCTAAAACAAAAGGAAATGATTCTTTGAAAGTGTTTTAATACAGGAATTCATGCCAAGCTTAGTGTTTAACATTCCTACCTCTTAAAGGTCCCACAGCTTCTTATCTAGATAAGTTCCCCTCATAGAAAACACTCAAGCTCCAACTAGACCATAATAGTCATCTTGAACTTTGCAGAATCCACAATGAGGATCAGCATCAAAGAGAGTGTAAGGGCAGCCCTTAGTGACCAAATTCTGTTCTTGAACTCTTTGGAATTTTCATAAGTAAGTGATGTCAGCCTTTGAGGAGTCAACACTTGCCCAGCGTTATCCTGGGAAGCATGGGAAATAAGTGGGGAGGAGAGAAGGCTGGGATGAAGTGTCTGGTGAAGGAAGTCAGGTGCCCTCTCTTCCCTCCTCAGTGAGCAGTTCATCGTCTTCAGGGCTGAGTTTCTGACTTGTCAGGTGGGAAAGAACTCGCTGTGAAGCAAAGTCATTTTCACGCATTGCCTAGAGTTGCTGCTGGAAATGGGTTTTTCTCCCCATTCATAATTTGGAGCCTCTCAATCGGATGGTGTGCTTTACGGCAAACTGCAGGTTTCTGATTGGATCTACCGCGTCTTCTCCAATCTGGACTCCCATCAGTTTTTTTCCCCATTTGTTCACTCAAATAAAGGCCTTTGTGGTGGGTGACGTTATTTGTGCTGTCAAGACAAGTGGAGGTTTAAGTTATGGTGTTTTATAAGCCTTTTTATTCTTTGCAGACAGCTCAGCCCATTTAGAATTCTTCCCTTGGAAACATCAGGTCCAAATCAATTGTTAATAAATGGGCCCATAGGCTGGAGAGAGATGGCTGAGCAGTTAAAAGCAAGGCTTACAACCAAAAATATAAGAAACTGGTCCTTTGCCACCCAGGGAATGTCTCATAAGCTACAAGAGAATTTTTTGGTGATCAGTTACTTTCTGTGTTCTTTAGACGATTCTTACCTTTACCATCTCTTCTTTTCATCCACACAGTCACCCGGTAACCATCTCTCCTCAGTCTCCCTAGACATCCTTAGGACCTTTCCATTTCTCCATTCACACTGGTCAAACCCAGTTCTGGCCAGTGTAGTCTGCAGGCGACAGCGGCAGCTACAAGTTGATCTGTCCCTAGAATTAGTTCTAGCCATTCTCCATAACTAGGCTGCTTTTCTTAAATGTAAAAAGATAACCATGGCTTTTCCTTCCTTAAAAGCCACCGTTGTACTATGGGGCTCTGATTTAATTGTGGGCAGTACTTTATATTCTCCTGATATCTGAATTAACTTATCAGATCACGGCTTCTCGGGGCCCACTGGACTTCTTCAAATGGTTCCAGATGCTGTCCCTGACGAATGGAGAGACTTTTCCTTCTAAGGACAGCTGGAGGTCTGAGGAAGATGTACCCGAAGGAGTAAAATAGGATGGATATAGGACTGAGTTGTGTCACTTCAATGTGGTAGTGTTTGGAAATGAGGCCTTTGGAAGATACTTAGCCTTTGATGAGGTCACAGGGTGCTTTGATGAGCAGTCTTCAGTGTTAACTTGGCTGGAGTTAGAACACCCGACACGGTGGTTACACTGGCATGTACCCATACACAATAAAGTACATGCATTTAAAAAATGATGTATAAAGCAGGTGTGGTAGCATACGCCTGTGATCCCAGCACCTAGGGAGGCAAAGGCAGGTGTGAGTTCAAGGCCAGCCTGGTCTATAAAGTAAGTCCTGCACAGAGAAACACTGTCTCAAAAAAAAAAAAAAAAAAAAAAGTGAAGTATATCTCTAAATATAAAGACGTTCGTTGTCATACTTAATCTTGAATATCAGCTTGATTGAATTGGGAAGGGCATGTAAGACTAGGAAAGCCAATCTCTGGACATGTCTGTGAGGGCATTTCCAGAGAGGACTACCTGTGAGGAGAGACATACCTTGTATATGAGTAATACTGGACATTTAAAAAAAAATGGGGGATGAGTGGGAAGAAAGTCAGCTGAACACCCACATTCTCTTTTCTCTGCTTGCTGGCCCATTGTGATGTGAACTCCGTCATGCTTTCTATGACATGATGGACTTGCATTCTCCGACAACATAAGCCAAACTAAAGCTTTCCTCCCTAAACTCCTGGCCTCTGCATTAACTCCTGCCTCCAGGTCCCTGTCCTGCTTGGGTTCCTGTCCTGTCTTTAATGGTAGACTGTGATGTGGAAGTGAAAACCAAATAAACCCTGTCCTCTCCATCTTTCTTTTGGTCATGGTGTTTTATCACAGCAATAGTAATCCTAAGACACAGGTGATGCCTTCATGATGGAGCTAGAGTCCAAAGGAAACACCAGAGAGGTGGCTCTGCCTCTGCCTCTGTGAGGATACAATGAGCCAGTGGCTGTAAGCCAGGAAAGGCTCTCACTAGAATCCAGATGTTGGCAGATGCTGGAGTCTGGTGGGCACCTGCCAAGATTTCCAGTTTCTTGTGTTCTGCAGCAGAGGCACATGGGCAGTGGTAGAAGCAGCTCCAGTTTATTAGCAAAGACTGTACTTCCGAGTAAGGAATTGGGCCAGAGCTAGAGGAAAGGTTAGAATCCTGTGCGCCATGGACCAGGGCCTTTAGGTCACCAGTATTGTGAGTCGTTTGTTTTGTGCGTGCTCTCTTTCAGCTCAGCTTCAGTGGTGGTAGTGTTTTCTACTTTCTTCTTTGACAACTGGTTTCTATCTATTCTAACCCCCCAACTTCCGCTCTACTATTTTCTCTTCTGCAAAGTGAGGACAATGATCGCAGCCTCCCACATCAATGACTTGTTATGCCAGAACTCATTCTGAACTTAGCATCTTGCAGTACACATTCCATTAGTTCCCAGGTCTGCAGTTTGGGAAATCAGACTGAGCTTCCCTGGGAAGCTATAGTCTTAGCTGGGCTTCCTAATGTCCTAAATCAGTAGGCAAGTCACTAGGCGGCTCTGATTCCAGCTACTGGCTGACTGTTGGGGACCCTCGGCTGTTTCCCACATGTTCTCTGTTTCCCCAGGACTTACCCTAGCCTTCAGCAAAGGTCCAAGAGAGACAGAACAACAGCTTGTAGGCAGCTCCGAAACCTAGGCTCTGAGTGGGTCACTTCCAAAGACCGCATTCAACAGGTGACAAGTCAAGAAGTCGGCTGGAGGGGAAGAGATGCGAAATACACTCTGTCTCTTGAGGGCAGGAGCTGTAAAGTACACATGGTGGAGCCACTGGCTGGGACTATCAACATGTGATTCTGACACACTACCTCATAGGTTGTTAGACTCAATTTCATATCAGGCTCACACAGAAAACTAAGTTAGTTTCCTCCTCCCCTCCCCTCTTCTTCCTCTCAGTTGTGTCTCTGTGATCACGGGCCCTGTCATTTAGAGGAAGGAGATTTTTCAGATGCCCACAGTAAGTTTGTTTGTTTGTTTGTTTGTTTGTTTGCTTTTGGTCTGGGTTAGGAAGTCTTATAACCATTTTTTTTTTTTTTTTAGTTCAACGGCCTGGTGAACAGGGAAAGATTTTCATCTTTAGACAGGATACGTTTGTGTATTCATTCACAATGAGCCAGAACCCAGGCAGCTGCCCTACACCCTGTTCCTTCCCTTATTTCCTATGACCATGAAATCATCAAATCTGGCCGATTCTACCTCCTTCATATCTCTTGTGTCTGTAGGAGAAGGGTCTCCTGTAGCCCAGGTTGTCCTCAAAATTGCTATGAGCTGAGGGTGATTTTGATCCTGGTCCTCCTCCTTCCTCCTCAGGAGTGTGCGGCTGCCCGAGGGGATGCACACAGGTGTGTGCACCACGCTTAGTGGATGCAGTGCTGCAGCACGCCTCCATGCATGCCAGGTGTGTTTGCTGGTTAGGTCAACTTGATAACAGCTGGGAAAATGGACCACAGAGGGTAAAATGCCTCTATCAGATTGGCATATAGACAAGTCTGTGGGCATTTTATTGATTAATGATTGACGCCTGAGGGTCCGGCCCACTGTGGGCAGTGCTACCCATGGACATGAAAGCAGGCTGAACGAGCCATGGGGAACAAGCTACCAGTGAGCAGCATTCCTTTATGTCTTCTGCTTCGGCTCCTGTGTTGACTTTCCTGTGGTGATGGAGTGTTAGCTGAAGGTATGAGATGAAATAAACCCTTCCCTTCCCAAGTTGCTTTGGTCATGGTCTTTATCGAAGCTATAGCAACCCTAACTAAGACTCTAGGAAAGCACTCTACAAACTGAGCCCCTTGCCTCACTCACTCCTGCTTCCTGAATGTCCTTTTCTCTTTCTCTGTCAGATCACTGACCCAGTTAGGGCCTCATCTACTCTTGCTTGAATGATGATGGTCAAATTCTAAGATAAGCCATTTTTTTTTTTTTCTACCCTGTTCCAGGTGAGCAATTTAAAATGCTGTCCTGGCTATGCTGCAGCCTTTCTTTGGTGCTTTCAATAGCTCTTTCTTTCTTTTGGTGAGCTTTATCACTAATACGTTGGGTTCAATTGCAGCTGGGTAGGCATATTGATTCCTTCACCTCAAAGAATGTCCACGCTGTGAGCAGTCTCACTGACTCATCCCCCACCCCCACCCCCATCCTCACCCCCACCTTCACCCCACCCCCATTCCATGCGGGCACCATTTATCATAGGTGCCACAGCGTGGGGAGGCTGTGTAGAAAAGAATCCAAGGTGCTCAGACGGCTCCCTTCCTGCCAGGTCTATCATCTGCTATCTTGCCTTGTGCAGTACTAATACAGCCCCCGCCCCCCCGCATTGCTCTCTGCTCTTGCAGTTCTCTGTATCTAAGATGCTCTTTGAGCTTGCTTATGTGTTTGGATTCTTAATTATCTTTCAAGACTCAACTGGGAATCATTTATTTCAGGAAATGTTCCTAGAAGCTCAACTTAGGCCGAGGATGACTCATTAGCTATTTCCCCCTCTTCTCCTCTGGGGTGAGAGCAAGAGATTAGGAGTAAGGTTAGGGGTTAGAGGTTAGGGGTTAGGGATCAGAGGCTAGGGGCTAAGGGTTAGAGGTTAAGGGTTAGGGGTTAGAGATCAGGGATTAGATGTAATGGATATATCAACATATTTTTGTTTTGATTCCAAGTGTGGGGTGGGGAACAGACTTGTGAGAGAACAGGTGATGTTTATCCACTTAGAAGTTGAGCCACTTTTGGGGAGGGCTTGGGTTTTTGCCAGCTGAAACACATCCTAGTACACACTCTGAGAGGATTATGCCCAAAAGAGGAGGCTGGGGCTTTTCGTGTCTTGGTATCATTTGGCTGTTCATTGCTCCACTTTGAGATGCTCCCAGAGAGACCACTCAAGAGAGTCCTTCAAGGCTCTGGGCTCTGGGCTCTGGGCTATGGCTGCTGTTCCAGGTTCCAGCAGCAACTTTGGTGGAATTGCTGGTCTGCTGAAATCCTGCCAACTACGCCAGGGGAATCACTCCCAGGAACTGAGTCCAAAAAGGTGTACTTCTCCTGTCCCATAAATCTCCTTTCTCTCCTGTCTAGGGTAGGTAGGTTGGAAGGGGGGTATAAGTGTTTAAAGAACCCCAAATAAAGTAGGTTTGGAAAAGGTGAAGCCTACAGTTAAGGCTTAGGGGTTAGAGGTTAGGGGTTAGGGATCAGAGGGTAGGGGTGAGGGGTTAGGGGTTAGAGGTTAGTGTTAAGGTTAGAGGTTAGGGTTAAGTTAGGGGTTAGATTTCAGGCTAACTCTGTCACATTGGTCCTTACTATATAACCAAGAAATGGTTTTCTGTGTGCCTGCCTCTTTTTAGCCTAAGAGTTCCTTGAAGACAAAATTAGTTATCTTCTACCCAGCACCATGCCAAGCGCATGTTAGATAGTCAGTAAATTAGAAACTCAAGGAACCATTTGGAGGTCAGGTGTGAGGTTCACTTGTGTGCTGGCAGAGCTAAGACCTCGGGGCTTGAGCCTAGTGTCTTCTCTAAATTCCATCAGTGCAACTTGCTAAGATTTTAAGTCCGATGCATCAAAATGATGAAGTGAGTATCATGAGGAATAGAACAGTAAAGACTGACTCATTATCAGCCATCTTTGATGTTTTGAGCAGCAGTGGATGTGACGAACCATGGCACCCCAGACAGACAGGAAAGTAAGGATTGATGGGATAGAACAGGTACCATTGGATGCTGGCACGTGGGGTGCTTCTATCTCCACCTCCACAGCCCAATAACTTAATATTCTTTTTAGCCATTAATGTCTATAGACTATTAGTTGGTAGCAAATAACCATTTCCAAGGCCATATGTGTACTATTAGGCTGGTACAGAATTGATATTAGAAAAGGCTACCAGGTAACAACCAACAGTCGGTAGTTTATGAAGGCCTCACATTTTGTTGTTGGATACCCAACCACCATACATAGGAAATTGGAGAACATGACACTTCTCGAAATCTGATTTGTTGGAGTCCAATGACTACAGAAGCTTTTACCCAGGATGCTGTGCTCAGAGAGGTCCTCAGAGATACCCTACATTGGTGCCCTAAACAGCATAATGTGGGTAGGTTCCAGCATTGTCATTGCTGATCATCCTGGTGGGGCAATGGTGAGGAAGGAAGGTGGATGTATTTCAGGTATTGGAGTGAAACGGGATGGAGAAACTGTGGTGCTGATTTTCTGGCTAAGTGGTTCCTGGTAGAGGAGAAAGAGCTCCTACACAACCTATGTAACTCAGCATGGAGAGGTAGAGCCAGAAAATGTCTGTGCACTGTGTGCTGGGTACCACGATCCTTGGTTACAGTGAGCGTCAGGTTATCCATAGAAGCAGAACCAGAAAGAGCTGACACATGGAGTTACAGATGCTGAAAATCTTCCCTCTGAAAGCTGGAGAACCAAGAAAGATGCCCGTATGTCTTAGGGTTTCTATTACTGTGAAGAGACACCATGGCCATAGCAACTCTTATAAAGGAAGACACCCCATTAGGACTGGCTTACAGGGTCAGAGATTTAGTCCATCACCAACATGGTGAGATGTGTGGCTGCACGCCGGCAGACATGGTGCTGGAGAAGGAGCTGAGATCTGGATCTGCAGGCAGCAGGAAAGGAGAGAGTGACACCGGATCTGGCTTGAGCTTCTGAAACCTTAAAGTCCACCCTCAGGGACACACTTCCTCCAACAGGCCACACCAATCCAACAAGGCCATATATCCTAATCCTTTCAAATAATGCCACTCCCTCTGAGCCTCTGGGGGCCATTTTCATTCAAAATGTAGAACTCATTTTCTATCTGAAGGCCTGAGAAGTGGTCTAGAGGTGTAGAAGGACAGGAAAAGATACATGTCCCAGCTCAGAAGCCGTTCACCCTCCTCCACCTCTGGGTTCTGCTGGGTCTGCCCTTTGTAGACTGGATGCCACTTACCTAGGCTAATTGTTTCCTTGTGCTAATATCTTGTAGGCACACCAAGAAGTGATGTTTCACCAGTTCCCTGGGAATCCCATGGCCCAGTCAATTTGACATATAAAATTAACAGTCACACAGTGTAGTGGGGAAGCATAGGGTCATTACAGCTGAGCTCATTTATCTGATTTCAGGGACTCCAGAGATTTTCTGAAATTCCAACTAATTATTCTCCACCACTAATGAGTGTTCATACCCCGAATGGATCAAAAATCCAATATACTGCAATGAAATAGAAAGGGGAGGAAGGAGGAAATACAGTTGGGTGTGGCACTATGTTAAAAGAGAAAAACATTGTGGGAAGAATCAGTCCAAATCTTACAGCAACCCTAAGTATTACCTAATGAATCAAATTTGTTTTTCTCTATGAGTGTGTGTCAGGAGGAGACTGCCCAGTGACCTTGGCTAACACTTTTTAATATGAAAGATGGTTTTGTTGGTAAGTATGCACATACCTAGCTTATTATTGTCCATACAGAGCTAGAGTACAATGGAACTATCTATCTACCCATATACACATACATAGTACATAAACACATACATAAACAAGGAAAATGAAAAAAATAATGTCTTTGGACTATCCAAAAGAAGAGAAAACAACCTGCTTAAATTACACCTCACGAGTAAGGCATGCAAATGAGCCACATACCAGTGAGCTTGCATTTTTTTAGTTATTCAGTAATTTACCATGTGTTTATATGGTCCAGGCTTTAGTATGTGTATTGAAGACCAAAGCAGACAAGCAGTCTACATTCTAATAGGACAGGCAAGTGACAGACAAGGAGGCACATGAGCAAAGTAACCTTAGCTAAGTCATGGAAGAGGAAATGAGCTGTGAGAGTGCCGGCGACAGTGTCAGGAGAGGACGCTGAGGCTTCTTAATTAAGATCTGAGATGCTAGCATAATCTGTTCAGGCGGCTGTGAAGAATACCTCAGACTAGGTAGCCTGTAAATAACACAAACTCTTGCTTGAAGTCCTGGAGGCTGGAAGCCTGCTAGGCATCAGCAAGTTCATTATCTGTGGAGACCCAGCTCTCTGCTTTGAAGATAATTCCTTCTTCCTATTACATCCTCCTGTGCTGGAAGGGACAAGGCAGCTGCCTCCAGCCTCTTTTAAAAGAGAAACAAATCCTTTAATCATGACTAATCACTTCCTCACAGACGTCTGTGTGTGTGTGTGTGTGTGTGTGTGTGTGTGTGTGTGTGTGTGTGTGTGTGACTGGCTTTCACGTAGAGACCTGTGTTCAGCATCCAGTGTCTTCCTCAATCACTATCTTATTTTTATTTATTTATTTATTTGTTCATTCATTCATTCATATTACATCTCAATAGTTATCCCATCCCTTGTATCCTCCCATTCCTCCCTTCCTCCCATTTTCCCTTTACTCCCCTCCCCTATGACTGTGACTGAGGGGGACCTCCTCCCCCTGTATATGCTCATAAGGTATCAAGTCTCTTCCTGGTAGCCTGCTATCCTTCCTCTGAGTGCCACCAGGCCTCCCCATCCAGGGGATGTGGTCAAATATGGGGCACTAGAGTTCATGTGAAAGTCATACCCCACTCTCCACTCAACTGTGGAGAATGTCCTGTCCATTGGCTAGATCTGGGTAGGGGTTCGATGTTTACTACATGTATAGTCCTTGGCTGGTGCCGTAGTTCGAACAGAACCCTTGGGCCCAGATCTGCCTGTCATAATGTTCTTCTTGTAGGTTTCTAGGACCCTCTGGATCCTTCTATTTCCCCATTATCCCATGCTTCTCTCACCTAAAGTCCCAATAGTATGTCCTCCCCTCTGTCCCACTTTCCTGATAAGTGAAGACTATCATGGGACATGCCCCTTAGGCTAGTATCCAGATATAAGTGAGTATATACCACTTGAGTCTTTCTACTTCTGGGTTAACTCACTCATTATGATCATTTCTAGTTCAATCCATTTGTCCACAAATTTTGGGAAATTCCTTGGTTTTAATAGCTGAGTAGTATTCCATAGTGTCAATGTACCACAGTTTCTTTATCCATTCTTCTACTGAGGGACACTTAGGCTGTTTCCATGTTCTGGCTATTATGAATAAGGCTGCTATGAACATGGTTGAGCATATGTCCCTGTTGTGTGCTGGAGCTTCTTCTGGGTATAGAATCTCTATCTTATTTTAAGGCAGAGTCTCTAAATGAAGTGTGGGCTCACTCGTTTGGCTAGAATGGTTGGCCAGGAAGACCCAGGGGTCTCCCTGTCTCCACTTGCCCAGCCCCAGGATTACAAACTGTGCAGAGCTGTCCCCAGCTTTTTATGTGAGTGCTAGCGGGCATGGGGGTGGTCCGAATTCAGGTGGCTCAAAGTTGCATGACAAGAACTTTGTCAACTGAGCCATTCTTCAGCCCCTGGCTCCTTAATGCTATCACACAGGTATTGGAGTCTAGCATATACCTTTGGGGAGGAGGACATCAGCTCAGACCATTGCTGCTGCACAGTTCTGTGGGTTTTTTTTCCCCTTTGGGATAGATGTGTGTGAAGAGAGAGAGAGACAGTAAAGTGTTCCATTCTCCCATAGTCTCCGCTGTCAGTAGCCTGTGCCCACGGCTGACCTTTGACAGTGCTCCACAGTCCTTCCTCCCACCCGCTGGAGAGAGCTGGAGTTGGGTACAGCATCTTTTCTCTTTTAGGCAATTAAGTCTTTGCCAAAACTCCCAGAAGGATATGGCTTAACAAGACCATGTCTTAGAAAGAACAGCAGAATGTGCTGGCCCTGCTGGCCCTCACCCGTAACCCCAGCTCTAAGGGTGCTAAGAGGATAATCATGAGTTTGAGGCCATCCTGAGCTACGTAGTGAGTTATGGACCAACCTGGGCTACATTGTACGACTCCCTCATCTAAAAACCCAAATCACCCTGACCACCACCACCAACAAACCAAAGTAACGACAATATTTCAAAATGGCCCAGTACCAGGGGCTTTTCTCTGGTTTTCTTTGTGTGAGCCTGGGCAGGTTTTTGGAAACAGAACTCAGACAGCATGGGGGAGGGGCTGTGCTTATGACTGGGCCCCTTAGATGATTTTTTTTTTCTTTTTAAAGATTGGTTTACTTTTGTTTTTATATGTATATTTGCATGTCTGGGACCCATGGAGGTCAGAAGAGGGCATTGGGTTTCCTGGAACTGGAGTTACAGACAGCTGTGAGCTGCTGTGTGGGTGCTGGGAAGCAAACCCTGGTCCTTCGCAAGAGAGTAGCCGGTGCTCTCAGTCTCTGAGCCATCTCTCTAACCCTGCACCCCACCCACTCTCTGGAGATTTTAAGTCTCTGAAGTGTCTGCTGTAAAGCCCCAGCAACCCATCAGTTCCTGTTCAGAGTGTTATCCACAGGCTCCGTCTCCAGAGGAAGTTTTGCTTCTGGTGTTTTGTGATTTTCACTCTGTCTCCCTTTGATTTTGATGCAGAGGTTTCCTATGGTCAGGAGACTTCAATTTTGTGAATCTGGAAAGAATAGTTGCTTTTCAGTTTTAAAGCCCACCTCTTATGAGGAGAGGAATGACAACTTCTGAGGGATTTATGGTTTCACTCCCCCCGCTAAAAAAATTTTTTTTTATGTGCATTAGTGCAGGCATGTCTGTGTGAGGGTGCCAGATTCCCTATGGCTGGACTTACAGACAGTTTTGAGCTGTTGTGTGCGTGCTGGCCCTCTGGAAGAACAGCCAATGCTTTTAACCACTGAGCCATCTCGCTAGCCCCCGACTTATGAGGAATTTATAAGTTGGACTTGAAACTAGAAATAGGAAGCCCAAAGGCTCCTGTGTGACATCTGTGCTGAGATGTGAATGGAGAGAGAGAGAGAGAGAGAGAGAGAGAGAGAGAGAGAGAGAGAGAGAGAGAGAGAGAATTGTCATATAAAGAATACATGAGCTGAGTGTTGAGGAGAAGGTAAGAGGATGTGGGCCCCACACCAGGACAGATACATCCATAGGCTGGATCTTGGAGGACATACAGGGTCCATGGTAGTGACTGTCTTAACACTCTAAATGGGAGCTACTTACTCCCTTTGGGACTATAAGTAAGATCCAGTGGCATGCTCACATAGTGTCGCAGAGATAGAAACATTATGGTAGCAAGCCACATGGTCTTTCTGTGTGTCTCCTATCTCCAGTTCAGATGCTATAGACAATGGAATAGTCCAGGGCTCTCGTTTTTGTGGATGCGATGCTTCATCCATAAAGGGCTTGTGCAGAGCCTCTCGCTCTGGAGTCATAGTATACTTGTAAACTGATTAAATCTGGAGTCTGCTGGGAGCTCCGCCCCTGGCATTCCTGTGGGAGATTACCTAAGTGTGTTCATTTAGGTGGTGAGTCCTGGGCTGGGAACCCAAGCAGCTTCAGTGGGGAGAAGGGGCTGAGAATCCCATCATGCACTGTTCTCTGTCCCAAGTGTGGCTGTGAGGAGACAAGGTGCTTCACGCTTCCGCTGCTGTGAATTCCCTGCCACGATGGGATGGGCCGTCCTCCTGAACCTCGAGGCAGAACAAACCCTCTCTCCCTTAAGTTGCTTTTGTCTGATCATTTTATCAGAGCAACGGGAAAAGAAACTAAGAAACCAAGGAAGGCAAACTGTGTGTTGCTCTGTCTCACCCCATCTGTGATGTGAGCCCTTGACGGCCAGGCCTAGAACCGTAGCTCCTCACTGTTTTACAGATGCCGTGAGCTCACCGCAGCCAGGGCTCCTCCCAGCAAACGCGGCCACCTGCTCTGTGGGCCTTGGGGGTGGAGAGGCATGGAGCCAGACATGAAGAAAGGAGCAGCCATGCACCCTGCTCACAACTCCATCTGCATGTGACCTCTAAGAGCACCTAGGAGGATTCCTGGGCCCTGGAAGTCAGACGTTGGTGGGTGACAAAATCATTCTGGGGGCAGTTTGATTGTCCTAGACACAGAGCACATTGCGCTTACCCTGACTAATGCCTATGGGAAGTCTGAATGCAAATACAAAACAAACAAACAAACAACAGCCAAAAATCAAATAAACCTGGGTTCATACAAAAAAGTACACAATTTAGCAATTTTCAGGAAAACCCACCCTCATCAAATAAGGTGATATATATATATATATATATGATATATGTAATGAGAAATATATACATATATGCATAATACAGATATGTATATGCATACATATGCATATATGTATACACATATGCGTATACATATATGTGTGAGAAAACTGCTATACTAATCACTGGGTTTTGTTTTCATTCTGAAGAAAGCCTTAACATTGGATAACTTCTTTCTTCCGAGGAAGCCTTGGCATTTAATGCATGGCCCTGGTGACCCACTTTGCTTCTGTGTGTCCTGCCAACTAATTTAGCTTAACTGTTCTGAGTCACATGTCTTCTCTCATCTACCTGTGGATGTCATCCTGCAGTTCCACCTTTCTTTATTTCATTTTCATCCCATTGTTTCTTTGTCCCACCACTCCGTTTTGTTAAGCCTCTTGCTATCTTAGGAAACTTTTGTTCTCTCTCAAGGATGTCCTGGCACTGTGCATTTTATTCCTCTGGGATTTCTTCCCAAAGATGGAACCTCAGGAATTTTGTCTTTTAATTTTTTTCTTTCCCATATAGGCTCTTGTGGCTGTGACCTGGGAGACAGTCAGCTCTCCAGTGTGACAACACCAGGGACCAGGGCTTCATATCCATGACATTAGGAGTCCCTTTCTGGAAAGCCATGCGAGGGCTCAGCCTGCTTCCCCATCTTATCACAAAGACAAGAAGACTCCTGTGTTGTTATAGAAAGGCTCCCCAGAGCCGCTGTGACTGATTGCCACAAACTCAGCAACTTAAAATGATAGCAATGTGTTCCTATGGCTCTGGGGCCAGAAGTCTGAAATCAAGTTGCCCATAGGCTAGATCCCTGTCCAGGCTCATGGTGTGTGTGTGTGTGTGTGTGTGTGTGTGTGTGTGTGTGTGTGTGTGTGTGTGTGTGTGCGCGCGCGCGTGTGTGTGTGTGTGCTTCCTTATATTTCCCAGCATTGGGCAGGGGCAAGCATGCCTTGGTTTTTAGCCACATGACCGCAGACTTTTCCTCTTTCCATAGTCTTTGAGCTATTTTGTCTCTTCAGTTTCTTTTAGGACACTTGTCATTGGGTTGGGGCCCACCTGGCTAAATGAGGATGAGCTCACCCTGAAACCCCAAGTTAATTACAACTGCAGAGACCTGTTTCCTAATATGATGACTTCCAAAGGCCCCAGGGGTTAGAGCATGGGTACATCCCTTTCCGGGCCACTGTGCTAACTCCTCTTATGGCCATCTCACTCCCAGCTTTTGGCCTTGGTATGACATTGTAACCAATTAGAAACACACTGACATTTATGTACTGGGTCTCTAGACAGTCCCTATGAAAAAGTAAAATATCTCTGAGAAAGGTCGCCTGAACATTTAGCGCTGCATAAGGCAGGGAGGAGGATCTTGGGGGAAGGGGAGCCATGAGGCTAGTTTTGGTAAAAGCTTCAAGAGCCAGCACTGGTTTGGTGTGGGGCATTATGGGTAAATACTGCAAAGCATTAAGTTGAAGGCTGTGGGTCTCCAGCCTCCTGAACCCATCGAAGGATCCCTGAATGAGAAACAAGGATGACCCCATCTGAATTCAACCGGACCTAATTTTGCCTCATAAAAAATGTGTATTCGCTCTTCTGGGACACATAGAGCCTGACTCTGAAATGTCCCCTGGTTAGCTCATGTTGCAGACCGCTCCTCTGCCCCGCCCCCTCCACCACCCCGCCCTCCCCATGGTGCTATTTGGGAAGCTGTAGGACTAACTGGAAGGATGTTGGGGCCTGGCTGGTGGAAGCAGGTCACAGGAAGTGGATCATTTGGGATCGATTGACTTGGTTTCCTTCCCTACCCTGCACTCGGCTTCCCGCTGGCCACTGCATCAGTTACCTTTCTGTCACCGTGATAAAACACCACGACCAAGGCAACTTATAGAAGGAAGGGTTTATTTGGGCTTACGGTTCCTCAGGGATAGGAGTCCACCACAGTAGAGAGGCTTGGCAGCAGGCAGGCGTGGTGGCCAGTGCAGGAAGCTGAGAGCTCAAATCTTCAAGGGCAAGCACAACTCAGAGAGAGAGAGAACTGGAAGTGGGAGGAGCCTACGAAATCTCACAGTCCGCTCCCAGTGACGTACTTCCTCTAGCAAGGCTGCACTCTCAGGAAGTCCTTAAGCAGGGACCAAGTATTCAGAATCATGAACCCATAGAGGATATTTCTCACGTGAGCCGCCTCGGCCATGGTGTGACCAGTTGCCTCATGTGCCTGCCAGCGTGAACGGAGCTACTCCCATCATCATGGCTTCCCATAAGTGATGCAACGAACGGCCCTGAAGCTGTGAGCCCGGGCTGCTTCTGTCAGGTGTTTCTGTCACAATGGCGAGTTAAATAGAAAATCTAGACCTCATGCAGTCTTGCCCTTGAGTGTGTGTTTGTGGATCTTCTCAGAGCAAGAGTGTAATGGAACAGAGTTAGGCTCTTAGGTACAAAGAGGATGTAGCCTTTCAGACCATCAAAAAAACAAAAAACAAAAAACAAAAGGTCACACATGAGTGAAATGAGCCAAAGATAGCACATCAGTGACTAGAAGCCTTTTGACAACTGAGCCCCACTAGAATATTCCCGCAACTGTGCTGATGGTTTCTAATTACCCCAATACACAAAACACTCCATTAGGATCGGACGTTATTTTGACAACCAGTTATCACAAAGTCCCAAGTTTGCTGAGATCCAGTTGTACAGAGCTGGCTCTCAAAGGGGAAGGAGTTTTTATTTTCCCATTATATTTTAAGTTCAGCACACCTTAGAATATGTGTACAGAACCATTTGTGATGAATAAATGAATGACAGGAGGGATAAACAATTCAGATCAGTTTTCCTTTTAAGGACTTGGAATGTTTGCCCGACGCTCAAGGTTAGTAATGACAGCTCCAAGGTATGGCGATCTCATTTTAAATATCCTTTATTTCTATTCATAAAAGGGGCCTCGTCTCTGATAATAGAACTACCTACAGTGTTTGGCGTGTGAGGTTTTGTGTGGCCCAGTGTGCAAGAGCTTTGTGTTTTGGGACCAACCAGACCAAGTTCAAGCTTTGGTTATCTCATTTAATTTGTCAGGAGTTTGAGGGTAATTTTTTTTTTCTCTAGGACTCAATTTTGTGGTCTGCAAAAGATGGGAGAGCAATCATAGTTCTCTCAGAGGTACAGGAAACCGGGGGGCAAAGCATACTTAGAGAACTTGTATTTTCTGCAAGTGTTTGTTGTTATGACTTTTCTCAGGAAATAATGCTACCCTTCACAGAGTGGGTCAGCACCAAAGTGGATCAGAAGGGTGAACAGTATTAGATCATTTAGTGCCCTTTGTGCTGGTAATAGGGGTGCACAGGTAATAGCTCAACACAGCTTGTTTATTAAGGATCAAGGCTTGCCAACTCTGCTGTCCCCTGGGAGTATAAGCTCCTTACAGCTCTCCGGGTGGGGTGGGGGTGGGGTTGGGTGAGGTGGGGGTGGGGGTGGATGGGGCTTAGCTCCTCTGTGATCTCCTCCCCCTTGAACCAGAGCCGTGTGAGCAGATACTACAGTGAAATTCATCCTCCAGGTTCACCAAGCACACAGTGTGGCACACTGGTAACTATGAGTGTCCAGGGGAGTGGAAGGCATTGTAAATCCATTTTACAGAAGTGAGGGTGAGGGTGGAGACGACCCCCTGTGTGCCTAACCCTTTCCCCTGGCAAATTAAATACCTTTCCTTTGATCCCATATCAAGGAAAGAAACTAACATGAATCTTTGATCCCGTGCTGGTACCTAGAGAAATTACAAGGTCTCCGGGATGGGATAATAGAGCGCCATCAAGGCTTCTAGCTTAGGAAATTACTTAATCTCCATTCCCAGTGGCTGCTGCTCTGAGACAGCTGTGACAGAAAGGTCCCAAGTGCTATTGAAAACAGCTCATCAGTTCAGAACAAAGCTGATTATGTAAATTGTGCATTAGGATGCAGCTCCAATTTAATTTTACTCTGTAAATAAATGTCCCATTAGCATCCATCTGTTGCCAGTCAGGTAAGGCCTTCTCCAAGAGGATACAGCTAAGACCCCAGCGGCTTCTCTCCAAATGCTGATGGGGTATGTGAGGGTGAGGATTAAGACACCCAAATGCTTTGTGTAGAACTTAATTTTGTTCTTTAAGTGGCAAGTCAACTATAAAATCAACTGAGAGCAAGAAGAAGCTATGATTGGCCTCGAATAACAGGGCACCGCATCTATTTCTGGCCCTGCTCATCGGGGACACACGAAAGCCTTCTGTCATTGTTGTCACCAAGATCAATAATAATTGCACCCAGCCGACCCCCTCCAAAAATAAAAACATTTCAGCTGATGAGAAGCGAACACTAAATTAGTGCCGGCTTCTTTGCCTGCAGGCCAATTTATCAGGCAGAGCCGCTCTGGCCAACTGTCCCGGCTGAACCTGAGGTCTCCCCCTCCCTCTTAAACAATAAGCGTTGGACAATGCTACTGGCAGATTGCTGGAGCCAGAGGCATGGGGGACAGGGAAAGAGCATGTTTCCTCCAGTGTCATGCTGTCTAGGTTTCAAGAGGCTGAGTTCTAGAAGCTCCTGATACTTCCACAGGAATCTATCACTACAAGGAACAGAGGCACCGCCATTTTCCGCCCAGCGGAGGATGAAAACCTGTTGTGTGTCTGGCTAGCGCTGTCGGTAGAGATGATGAAAGAGGAAAGAAATGAGGAGCAGGGTCAGCAAGAGGCCGGGTACAGACCCAGGAGACCCATTGCGGCCTAGGCACTCTAACTCTTAAGGCATCGTTTTTTTCTTTTCCACGCTGTTAGTGACTGCTGCAGCTGCCTAAGGACATCCCAGGGAGGAACACGCAATGGCTCTTCAACCAATGCAACGAGACATGGTGCCACTGTAAACAACAGCTTTTGAATATATCATTAAAAGGAGGCAAAAGTAATTCCATGCTAATGGGACCTAAGTTAGCTCCTTCCCTTTTCCTCTTCTTCTGGGGTCTAGAAGTGGAATAGGTTACCTAGGTGTTAGGATCACTGGCAACACCTCAGCCTGCTGTGAGGAGGGAAGGAAAGAGCCGGCCCTAACGACAGAGGTGAAGGACTGCACTAATCTTGAAATAACTGCCTCTGAACCGTCATGAGAGAAAGGAAAAATAGCCATTGTAGACACCTGTCAAGAGTTCTATTACTTTGAGCCACAATAGCCCCAATCAAAACAGGCATTGAGAGTCACAGCACTGCTGTGTAGAGGAGCCTGGCGCATTTACCTTCAGAGGCACAGCTCACACCTATCACTGAGCTTTGTGACCCCCACCCCACCCCCAATTCTCAGCATTCACCCTGTCCTGGGTCCTTTCACAGAGTCCCCTCAGTCATTTGTTCCAACGGTGGGTTCTTCTGTACTATAATCCTGAGTCCTGAAAGAATCAAAGACACAGATTGAATGACTCATCAATGGGGACTGTTAGCCCTAAAGCCAAACAACAGAAATGGTTCTGCGGGCTGAAATGAGGCAGAGCATGTGAGCTTGCACGGGTACACACAGCCTTTCCAAAGCCCGCTGGCTCCATGCTCACCGGACAGGGGTGGTCCCAAGTGGCACTGGAAGGAAACGCACGTGTTTGCCATGTCCAAGGATGGCCATGGGAATCATTACGACACAGACAGTGTCAACACCTCCGAGTCTCTTTTTTGCTAAGTGTCTCGCTCTGCTTCCATTCAGACTGGGTCTTGACGTTTCACTTGCGTCAGTTCAAAGAGACTGAGAACTGAGCAAACACAGCTCAGCAGACGAATAAGACGTTTGCGTCTGTTTGTCCTGTGAAATAGTTGGCGTGGGATGATCTGGCTCATTATCTCTGCCCAGCACTCACCTCTGGCACATTTCCTAAGCATTGCAGCAGAGGAGACGAAACCTTCTAAGGCAGCTGAAAGCAACAGAAATATAATATGAGTCACAAACTCGAACCATAGACGCAAGTGCATGTTTTCTAGTCACCTTAGAAAGGTAACGTGGTGGTGCACACCTTTAATCCCAGAGCTTTGGAGGTAGGGGCAAAAGGATCTCTGTGAGTTTGAGGCCAGCCTGGTCTACAGAGGAAGTTCCGGGAGAGCCAAGGATACACAAAAAAACCCATCTCAAAAAAAAAAAAAAAAAAAAAAAAGGGGGGGGGGGGAACCAAGTCTAACAGTATATATTTGCATTTTCAGTACTAAGTCTTCATAATCCAGTGTATTTTTCACTTAAAAGAATCTCAGTTTGGAATATCCATATGCCAAGCTCTCCCTGCCGCAAGCACCTAGGGTCTGCAGCTAGCTGTAGAGTGCTCTATCCAAATACATGCTCAGCAAGTGCGTGCACACACATACCCTTCTGCTTCTGTAATTTATTGAATAGACATTTTTAGAGGGCTCGGCCAACTGAAAGGCTCCGTGAGGCATATTTTTCTTTTCTATTTTTAACCTGAGTTGGGAAGAGCTGGGTAAAGTAAGCATGACCTTTCCTTGTTCAACCTGTCCTTGCCTGGAATACCCCACCAGTCAGTCTCTCCTCTGACATAAACTCTCCCAGCTCAAAATCTATTTAGCTTGGTTCCAACCTTGCTGGGTTACAAACATACTGCATCTCATAACCCAGAGAAGGCCAGTGCCTAATCTTTAAATAAAAAAAAAAATCTGGCTGTATAAGGAAGATGCTAGCAAATGGAGGCGACTGGGTGGGTGAGGGGAGCAGGAAGCTAGGGGAGGAATTCGTGGAGAGGAAGGCGTTTTCATTCGTCTGTCCTGTTTGCTAACGTCATTCACTTCCTTTCTTGCTGCCATGTTGTGGGAGTACTCTGAACTCCCCTCCCCCACCACGCATAACTAGGTGGTGAGATACTCTGTGAAGACTGTTTCTCGGCAGGAACAGGCTGGGGTAGTCACTGTCGCTCAGTAGTGGAAGCTCTTGGCAGTCTCACGTGACTGGACTCATCTGGTCCAGACCAGATACACAGTAAAGATCTGCATGGATGCATTATATTAACTTTCACAGAATGATTTCTAAGCTGTTAATATTTTCAATGGTGTCATGATTGAATTCCAAAGCTGGTCCATCTGCCAGCTGCATGGCCATCACCAAAGACCATTGAGACAGTCACTAAAGCCTTCCAAGTAGTCACTTGGGCTTGCGCTTGATAAAGTGCTCATGACCTGTACATGGCCACTGTTTGAAAACATGGGTATGGCAAAGCCAATGGGCAGAAGAAGATGGCTACTGCTGAAAAAGTAGTTGCCTATAGATCTCAAGAGGAGGGGCCATGCCATGCCATACACAGCCTCCTAGGAAGGGACAGAGTCAGTCAGGGGTTAGAGAGAGTGGGAGGAGAGCATGGGCCTGAGTCTTGATTGTGGTTTCCACAAAATCGACAAGGCAAGGCATGGTGAGTGAGTTTAGGATCAACCAGCTTCACTGGTTTTAGGGCTTTCTCTAGTTATCTGACACCTGGTCTAGGGTATCAGGAAGTGTCAGATGGTGACTCAGTGTGGACATCTCCTGGGACTCAGGCACTGGAGTGTCTCTAGACACAGCAAGAATCAACAAATTCCCAGATGTCTAAGCAGCAGAACTACAGGAAAGCAAAAGCTGGGCTAATCTGTGCATAGGTGACTCTGGTCTCTTGGGCATTATAGAAAACTGAGAGACTTACAGGTGTTCCAGGTGGCTTTGTCACATGTTTTGGTGGGGGAAGGGGAGCTTGAGAACACAACCCGGGCTATATTTGGAACCCTAAGCAGATTCCTTGCCATCTCCTTGAAGACCCCACAAGGAGTTTCTGAATCACCAGGTGCAAACAACACAGCCTTAATGGTACATACTATATACTCTGCCTAAAGGTTAGAGACTACATGCCTACAAAGGATAATTGTTATTATGTACATTTGACTTTAATAAATTAGACTTTTAAAAATAAGAACACAGATCTGTCAGCAGAGATGAAATGAGGGCTGATTTCTTTTCTTCTGCTTTTACTGTCACCCGTAAAATAGACTCACATTAGAGAGACCAAACCTCTCCAGTGTGAGGTGAGGATATGGGATGATTGTCGGTCACTTGTCCCCATGCAGATAGGACTCCATTACTTTGCATAGTAAATGCTGCCAAATGGTTCCTAGCTGGTTGGAGAAGAGCTTGTGGGTGAGCAAGGGACCCTTGGTCCTCTTGGAGCCTGTGGTGAGCACTGAGCTTTGACAGTGGGTAGTCAAAGGGATGCATTGGTGTCATACATGCTAAAAGTTGTTCAAGTGATGCAGCCCAACCTAAGGAATGTTGTAGCATCACCTGGTTGTCCTCTGAACTTTGCTATAACTCTTCAGCCCATGGATCCCTTCTTAAAAAATTGAGCGCTGAGCTCTATCAAAGCTAAACTGAAGCCCATCTCAAAATGTCTGACTGTCTCAATGTGTCCCACAGAACTGGGGAGGTGTCAGTAAGACCTCCTAAGATGTTGGTGTCCAAAAGGCCCTTGCACATTTTTCTAAATTTATTTTTTGTTTATGTTTCTTTATTCCTGAGAATTTTTATATAGACATACTGCTAAACATCATATATTTCTCCCATTTCCCCTCTCCAAGTTGCCCCAAATTTCCTTAACATGTCTCCTTCCTAACTTCATGTTTTTTGTTCTTTCATAACCCACTAAGTTCAGCCAGTGATGCTCATATGTACATGGGCATGTGGCCATGCACCAGCTAAGTTTTATTCATAAGCACATAGAGGCCATATGGAGGGTGGTGATGGAGACCTCTGGTGGTGGGTGAGTCTGATGAGAACAGACAGTCAGGAGGCAGGCTTCATTGAGCAGATTGTTTAATTGGGGGTGGGGGGACAAAAGCTATTTAAATCTTTGGAGAGTGAGTAGAGGCCTTCGGGGCAAGTGTACATCATTGGCAGGGGCTAAGGTGCTTGAAATGCTTTAGTGCCTGAAGAAGAATTCCAGGTGCTTGCTGGGCGTGACCTTATGAGGAGAAGGGATGTTTAACTTGGCTGCAACTACGTGACCTTCTCTGGTATGGGCAAAGGTGGGGAGGGGTGGCACAGGAGTACGTGTACCAGGACATACAGGCCTGGGGCAGGGGAGGGAGTGGTTCACACTCCTATAGCTCTCGAGAAGAGATTTCTGGGGTTGGACACAACTGGACCCCACTCCTGCTCCAGATCAGCTCTTCCTGTCTCCATGGTACCTTGGCCCCACATCCGTCAAGGACCAATGAGATGGGAATGGGTGCTTGCCTCCTGACGACCTGAGTTCAATCACTAGGACCCTTGTGATGGAATAAGACTCACTTCCAGCAAGTTGTCCTCTGACCTCTATGACACACACATGGCCAAATGTGTGTGTGTGTGTGTGTGTGTGTGTGTGTGTGTGTGTGTGTATACACACACCCAGGCACACTAAATAAATAAATTTAAAAAGTACATAATTCATGACCTCAAATCAGTTACAAACTCCTATTTCACTCAACCATAGGAGACCTGAAATAGCTGGCAAACAGCAGTGATGACCTCATATTTCTGGGTCTGAACAAGGATGGGAAAAGGGGTTTCAAAAAACAGCCAATATACTTATCATTTTGTTTGTTTGTTTAAAGCTTGTTTTTCATTGCTTGAGGAGGCCCTTCGTGACTGAAAGCAGGTAGAGCAACCAGGCCTGAGCCTTGACTGTGCTTTCCAGGGGCCGCTGAGGAGAGGCAGGGCAGCTGCCAGCCCTGAGGTCTTACAGAAAGTGAACAACGATCAGCGCCAGTCTTTATTGAATCTGACTTAAATGCATTAAATTAGGACGCACTCAATTTAGCTGGTTGCTTTTCTGATTTCAATGACTTCTCCATGCATCCCCTCCCCCCCACCCGCATCTCTCCTCCTCTCATGGGCATCTTCCCAGGTCCTGGGATTGTTATCAGTGAGGCCGTTATGTGGGCAGCTGACCAGTCATTAGGAAGCTTTGATCACCTGTGACCCAAAAGGTTGAATGAAGCCATGATGATGAAGGATGAACCACAAAGATGTGTTTGCAAACATTTTTTGTACATTTTCTGATGATGCTTTTATAAAAGGGGGTTTCCGGCGTGGGAACTCATTTCTTACCTCTTGGCTATAGGGCCTTTGACCTTTGTCTGTACAGCTTCTGCCGTGTGCAAGATGCAGCTCTTCACCAGAGACTTTCCATCAAATGCGATTCTAAAGTGACCAAGAGTAGCAGCAGAGATAAAGAGATCTGCCTCTTCTCCTTAGTGTGATTGATTGTGGGGAATCGGCCGCCATGCCTAATGGTATCAACTTGATGGCCTTTGGAATAAGACTCCAGGCACGTCACTGAGACAGTTTCTAGACCCACTCTAAAACATCATCAACGGCATCCCATGGGCTGAGTTCCAGGACTGACCATGGTACAGTGTGGCCTCAAGCTTCTGCCTCTGTGCTTGCCCACCGTGATGGACTGTCTCCTGGAACTGTGAAGGCAAGCCAAACCTTTCACCCTTAAGTTGTTTCTGTCCTGGTATTTTGTCACAGCAATGGGAAAAGTAACCAATACAATGCTGCGCTGAAAATGTGGCCGTCCTTGCTATGTTTTTGTAAGGAAGAAAGAGGGGAAGGATCTGATTTGGGAGTCACATAAATATTGGATCGAAGCCATTGATGTTGAGCAGATCTGTTTCTCCTCCACAACAAGTGCTCAAGAATATGGTCCCTTTAAGCATATGTAAAATGAAGCAGAGTACTCCCTGGCTTTGTCATTCATTCTGGTATGTTAAGGATCAGAGGAAAGTCACAGCGGGTCTGTTTGGGACAGGCAGGCAGTAGCTCTGTCTGTGTTTAGATGACAACCTCCCTCCTTTCAAGGAACCATAGTTAACGCATTTCAACATAAGGGATTATATTTAAGGGCTCAGTGAACACACACAGCTCACCAGTAAAGGACTTTCAGTGGAGGATAAGCCATAGTAGCCCACAGTGAGCATCAATGTTGTGACAGTTTGTAACAATGTGGCAACTGATTATATAAACTACAACTCACCGGGCTGGGGAAACGGCTCAGTGGGTTAAAGTGATTTTTGCAAAGCCTGACAGAGATTGGTCCCTGGGACCCACATAAGAGAAAGAGTGAGCTCAGCAGTGGAAGCTGTTCCCTGATCCACACATGCATGCTGTGGCACGTGTACAGCCACACACCCATATAAAGTCCCACGTAGATAAATTACGTGGTTAAAAAAAAGACTTTGAAAAACTGTGATGTACAAATGCATTAGAAAGAGGAAGGGAAGGGGGTCCAACCCAAGTAAAAAAAAAACTCATTCCATTGCTGAAGGGAAACACATATAAGCACTAGGTGAATGCATCCACCGCACTTTCTAGAAAACAGATTTAAGTCACACTTCTTGCTTGCTGTTTATTAGAGTGAAAGGTATAACCGTGACAGTCAGCGGAAGCAGATACACACCTTCTCAGTACACCAGCCAATCTCCAAGAATCAGATGGACACCAAAGTGAAGGTCCCTCCAGCTCTGTTGGCTGAGTCCAGCCCACCCTACAAAAAGAGAATCCTCAGTGTCCAAATAGCTCTTCTCTTTTTCCTTGTCTATGGCTGTGGGTGCTCACACCTCCCTCTCCCCACATAGAGGCTTGCTTTCCATAAAGAACAAAGCCTTACCCATTGAACTTGTTTGTTTAATTAATTACATTTTATGGTCGTGTCAGTGATAGTGACATGGCTAGATACTCCTAGTATTTCTTGAATGGAAAAAAAAAAAAAAAAAAAAATCACCCAGTGAACCAAAGTCCTTAGAGATGTCATCAAGGAATCTAAATTTTTTACAAGCTCTGAAAAAAATACTAATGTTTGAGAACCAATAACTTAATGTTTGAAATGGTTTCTGAAGGCCGTTGCCAACAAAGAGAAACCTCATATCCTGGAGGCTTATGAATCGGGCATGGGGGTGGGGTGGGTGGGTTGGGGTGGGTGGGGGCGTGGTGGGTGTCATAGAGCTTCTGGGAACCTAAGTTAGGTGTCCACTTCCCTCAGTTTTCTACTCAATTTCCCAATAAACCTCACAAACAAGGACATTTGCAGAGGAATTTCCTACTCCTCGTTTTCTATCGTTCTTCTACTTTCTGTGGATTTACCTTGAGATGTCATGGGCTGTCATGGTTCCTCTAACTACAGATAACTCTTGACTGTGCCTGCTCCTCCTTATGTTTCAGCTATCAGAGGACAGACCCACTGGGCTCTCACAGTCCCTCGGAGGAGATATCTGTGGTTTGAGTCTCCTGATCCATGCCTCATGGGTCGGCTACCAAAGGTGAGGGGCCCTGTGTCTCGGATTGAGTTGGAAATCCTTTCAGTTACTTTCTTGGTTTTTTTTTGTTTTTTGTTTGTTTTGTTTTGTTTTTTGTTGCTTGTTTTGAGACAGAATTTCTCTGTGTAGCCTTGGTTGCCCTGGTCTCGCTTTGAAGACCAGGCTGGCTTTGAATTCACAGAGATCCACTTGCCTCTGCCTCCCTGAGTGCTGGGATTACAGGTGTGAACCACTACGATGGGATTTTTTTTAAAGATTTATTTATTTTTTATATATATCAGTGCTCTATCTGCATGCACACCTGCACGCAGTATAGATGATTGTGAGCCGCCATGTGGTTCCTAGGAATTGAACTCAGGACCTCTGGAAGAGCAGACAGTGATCTTAACATCTGAGCCATCTCTCCAGCCTTCTACTTTATTGGTTAAAGGCTTCAGATCTTTAGGGGGAGCTGCTTGGGCTGGCAATCACCTGTAAGCTCCCAGTGTTCCTCCAGGATGGCTGTCCCCAGGCTAGCTCCTTAGTAGGCAGTGTCCATACCATCTAACTGCCTAATGGACGTATGCCCTTGGGAGGTATTTCTAAGTTAACATGTTCCAAAAGAACCCCTCGTCTTCTCCCGTTTACTCCGTAGTAGACCAAAACTTTGGGGTACCCCTTAAAGCTATTCCTCTCAAAAACCCCGTGTCTAATATATAACAAGTTCTCTTTCTTTTTGTAGTGAAAAAAAATTACCTTTTTAAAAAGTTCTCTCATATATTACATCTCTACCCCGGTTTCTTTTCCATTCTTTGCCCCCAATGTCTGCCCCAGACCTCCCCTGACTCCCCTCAGAAAAGAGAAGGCCTCCCAGGAACATCAATCAAACACAGCATAACAAACCACAATAAGACTAGGCACATACCATCACACCAAGTCTGGACAAGACAGCCCAGTAGGGGGAAAAGAGCCCCACAAGTAGGCAAAAGATCAGGGACAGTCCCCACTCCCACTGCTAGGATTTCCACAGAACATGAAGCTACTCAGCCATAACATAGATGTAGAAGACCTGAGTCAGATGCCTACAGGTTCCCTGATCGCTCAAGTTGCCATGAGTCCCAGTTAGATGATTCTGTGACCTGTGTTCTTGTGATGACCCCTCTGGCTCCTCCACTTTTCCCTCTCCCTCCTCTGCAGGACACCCCGAGCTCCACCTAATGTTTGGCTGTGGTACTTGGCATCCATTCCCAACATCCACTGTCTCACAGCCTGTCTTTAAGGCCTATCTCGAGGTTGACCACATTTCTGCATCTGTGTGAATGACTCCCTGTCCCTGGCCATTTTTTACCTCTCTCCAATGGCCTCATAAATGGTCTCCATTCTGCCCTCCCCTCCACTCTAGTCTGTTGCCAGTAAAGCAGACAAGGTAATTTTCTGAGAACCTATTAGGTTATGTCATAGTATTGGTTTAAAAAACAATAACTTCATCTCCTCCTCATTCCTCCCAGAATAAAAATGAAAATCCAGGCCCTTTTATGCATTGATTTCTTCAATTGTATCTTTTATGCCTGAGATTCTCTCCTCCATCTCTTGTGCTCTGTGGGAGATTCTTACCTCTGTGGTTCCTCTTCTCTTCCCTAAGTTTTCCATCTCCAGGATTTCTTTAGATTGTGTTTTCTTTATTGATTCTATTTCCATTTTCAGGTCTTGAACCATTTTATTCATTTCTTTCACCTGTCTGATTATATTGCCCTGTATTTCTTTAAGTGATTTATTTGTTTGATTGTATTTTAATGTATTTTTTAAAAAAAGACTTATTCATTTCCTCTTTAAAGGCCTCTATCATCCTCGTAAGCATAGATTTAAGGTCATTTTCCCTGTGTTTCAGCTGTGTTAGGGTATCCAAAGCTTATTGTATTAGAATAGTTAGGTTCTAGTAATGCCATATTGCCCTAGGTTTTGTTGATTGTGTTCCTACGCTGGCCTTTAGCCATCTGTGTGGCACTGGCTGGTTGTTCCTGAAGCCCTCTGGGCTTCTCAGGAATGCAGTAGAACCCTGGGTCGTGGGATGGGGGCCAGGTCTCTGAGAATAGCCTGCAGCTCTTCTCTGCTGGTTGTGTCCCAGTTGTATCTATAGGTGAGGGATTGGTGTGTGGGTGTCTAACTTGTGTGATCCTGAGATCCAGCAGGTCCCCTCAAGCTGGCTAGTAGAGCTGTAAACTGTAGGCTAGATCTGCACATCTCTGGAATCCTGAGTTGTCCTCAGGATGGGAGGTCTGAGGCTAGAACCCTGTGCATCTGGCAGCCAGGATCCCCTCCTTTGCAGGGAAACATGAAAGGATGCTGGCACAAGGATGCTGGCATTTCAGAGTCAGCAGTGTGGCCACTTGCTTGATCCCCAGTCACTGAGTTCCTGGTACTCATGCTGGGCGCTGTCATCTTGGAGCGAGACCCTGTGTGTTTTTATTGCCCAACAGTTCTCCTCAGTGGGACAAGTAAAACTGTGGCTTGGAGGCTGTGACTGTGTCCCTGGTATCTGGGAGCTGTCCTTGGGGAGGTGGGAGGAGTCTGGTGTCTGGAGGCTGGAGCCCTGGGCTGATGTGTCCCTGCAGCTGTGTTCAGGTAAGCAGAAAGCACCCGGTGCAAGGAGCCTGGGGACCATATGTCCCTAGCTCTGGGGATGCCTCCTCTCATCCTGGAAACACAGATGTTGGCGGTTTGGAGTCTGCAGCCTGACCACTCACTTGGTCCGCAGTCTCTGATCTCCGGCTGCTAAGGCACTGTGAGCAATGGGACACTGCCATTTGGACTCCTGCTTACATTGATTAATGGTTCCCTGCTTAACTGATCTTCTATCAGTTCTTATCTGTGTTCTTACCTGTAGGCCACATTGAATGGTGAATAGCTTCCTTGCTTCTGTCAGGTTCTCAAAGTTAGAGAGTTTCAACCAGGATTCTGGAAAGGGGAGAAGGAGATTGTCACCTAAATCCAGGTCAAGACAGCATCTTTACTAGAAGCCAAGTGTCTCCAATAAAGGGATACCCTGGAAACAAGGCCTTCTCAGGGGTACTGGGGTTTGCCTGAGCCTAATGTGGAAGTTTGTATTCCTTCATTCCTGATCTAGGAGCAACTGCTCTGTATGGTATGGAGTTAGATCCAAGAAATATATCGGTAAGAGCTGGCAATGTAGCCTACTGTTAGAGCATATAGTTACCATGCATAAGGCCATCAGTTCAACTCCCAGCATTGTAAAAACCAAGAGAAAAAAGATGCAGATTAGTTAAAACCAGGTTTTTCTTGTTATCACCAGCCCCAGCATGAGCATCCCACAGAGGTCTGGGTGTTCCTGGGAATGTGACTGACTGTACCCAGTCTTCCTTGCAGGCTGGATTACGGTGGACTCATTTTGTTGATATCTTCCAGCCTTCCAGCTAGACCCATGTTACACTCTTTAATATCCTTATTACCTTAGGCTGAGGTGTGAAAAGATTTCCGTTTGGTTTCAAGAGCCCAGGGTTACAAACGAGGATGACTCTCAGATGACAGTGCTTGTGATAGACACAGTCCTGTGACAGACCCATACCTACCTGATCAGAAGATAGCCTTTATGTCCTGCCTTGAATCTGAATGAGAGATGGGATTCAATGTAGTGATCCTGTGTGACTTCACAGGATGGGGTATTAAATGCCATGTGTCTCCCACTTCCTTTGTGTGAAGACTCACTCTTGGGCCCCTGAGTCATATACATTCTATCCGAGGCAGATCTAGTAGAACAAATTCATTCTTAAGTCTTCCTATCCAAGTACAAGACCCAAGAAGACGCCCCTTTGGAAACTTCTTCCCTCCCAGCCCTACCCCTGCTCTCAGCTGTCATGACCCAAGTGTTCTTACTTATCTTTGAGTGATCCTAACAGAGACCCCAGATGTCATGAATCAAGAAAGGCTTCCACTGTAGCCTTTCTGAATTCCTAACCTAAGAACCTGCGGACATAAACAGTTGTTCTATGCCGCTGAGCTTCTCATCAGTGGTTTTAGAGCAATAAAACAGGACAGCACTGGTTTTGGAGTCAGTTGACTGTGAACTCAAATGTCTGTCGGAAGAGCTGAGTATTCTACTCACTCCTCCCAGTGGTGTCCACCATTTTAATAGCTGGGAATATTTTAATGTCCCTTAAGTTAAGGCAAGAGAACACCATGTGGAATGACTGAACTAAGGAAAAAACCCAACACAGTATTCAGGCACTCTCCTGTCGCATCCCCACATTTTGCTATCTCTACAGAAAACAGTCAAAGCAGGAGAAAGTCGTGGGAGACTCCAGGAATACGTCAGTTAGGCAATCAATAGATTCTGGGCTAGCGGTCTTTGGGGTCTAATGTTGTCATTTGTTTGGAGAAGGGCACCAGGGCTGGGAATGTGTGGCACGGCTTTCCCTTCTTTAGTGGAGCCCTGTGTGGGTGGCTGGGTCTTGTATACAGGCTGACTAGCCAGCCGCTCTCTGGACCTTCCAGCCTGTTTGAACATCTGGGAGGCAGTCCCTGGGGTGGTAACAGTCCAATTGTGTATTCTGCACAGAGGAACTTGAAGCCTCACTTCACCTGTGGACCCTACTTAGCTTTCTCTGCCACACACAGCTATAGCATCCTGAGAGCATGCAAACATTGGGTGTGAAATAGCACAGAAGGCAAGGAAGGAAAGATGTGATGGCCTCACCAAAACACCTCTGCTCAAGCTGTCTCCTGCTGCTGCTGCAGCTTAATTCCATTGTGGACAAATAAATCAAACACCTTTGTGTCCCCAGAGAGAGTCATTTAAGTTTGTTAAGCCTCTATTCCAGCCCATGGGTGTCCAAAGGGTTTCTGGGCAACCAACTCCCTCTCTATGAAGACATTATTGTTTTAATATAGTGAAATATTTGGTGACATCAATGCCATGTGATCGGTGCCATCATCTATCCTTTCAAGTCACATAGTGTATTCAGGAAAGTCATAGAGGAATGAGGGAGTATGCGGCAGGTGGCTCCATTCATTATCCAAGTTCGTAAGCAATTGGCTATGTTTGCTTTCTTATAGTTTTCCAATTAGTGGAAGAGAAATGGCAGTTGTCTACCCTAGGATCTCCAGGGAGATGCAGGAAAATTTACATAAAACTTAGAGACACAGAAGAAATTATTGGGACTGACTATGACCCTGGCTAATCTTCCTGTTGTCAAAGGGATTATGTAGAGATCTGTGGATGTGGGGCATTAATCAGGGGAGCTCCTAAAACTTCCACCAACCCTCTAAATTTTGCCCATTGCTCCTTTTATCCCCGTACCAGATGCATCTCATTGACTCAGGGCCTTCTGTGTTGTGAGTGCACAATGCTTCACTTTTAACTCCAAGACCCTTTCCTTTCCTCCTGGGTTCCTCTGCCCTGCCCTGGGCTCCAGCCCACTAGGAAGCCTCCTGTTTCTCACACTGCCCTAATAACGTCCAGGTAGTGGAAAGTGTGATGGTTTAAACAAAATTGGCCCCCATAGGCCCATAGGGAATGGGAGCATTAGGAGGTGTGGCCTTGTTGGACTAGGTGTGTCACAAGGGGCGGGGCTTTGAGGTCTTAGAAGCTCAAGCTAGGCCCAGTGACTCACTTGCTCTTCCTGTTGCCTGCAGATCCAGATGTAGAACTCTCAGCTCCTCTCCCCGGTGGCCCCGTGTCTGCCTGCATTCTGCCACGCTTCCCGCCATGATGATAATGGACTGAACCTCTGAAACTGTAAGCCACCCCCAATTAAATGCTCTCCTGTATAAGGGTTTCTGTGTTCATGGTGTCTCTTCACAGCAATAGAACCCCAAGTAAGACAGGAGAGATATCATGTAACTCCAGCTGCCTGAGAAAGAGTTCAACTTCTCAAAAAATATTACTATACAGAGTTAAGTACATTTCACTTTCATGTACTTATTCTTTTTTTTTTTTTTAAGTCTCTTCCTACTGGAATATACAATTATTGACAGCAGGGCCACCTTGGCTAAGGCTGTTTGTGCTACCCTTTGGGAACAAGGTCTGACATGTGGTAGACAGTCAATGCGATTTGCAGACTGAACTAGTCAGGCTTCTCCTTTCAATTGAGCAAACAACCATTGATTTTCTGCTGCAGGCCCATCCCTGTGTTGGATTACAGACACAGCACAGTGAGCAGACAAGTTACCACAAGAGCTTCCTGCACGGTGGACACATCAGGTCCTGTGAAGATGATGGGCACAGAGATGGTATGGAGCCCTGGGTTTCGCTCACACCCTGCCACCCCGTATCTTGCATTTGATGGTTGTTAAGTTCTGCACAAAGGAAACTCATGCTAAGTTTATTATCTATGTCATTGTTCTAATTATATATTTATGTAATTATATTTAACTAGAATTTTTTTTCAACTACTGATTTCTTTCCAGGAATTGATTTTTTTTCCAGATAAGTGTTCTAATTTTATATTATGCATGAAAAGTTTATATATGTTTAAGACCAAGAGTATTAAAATGAGTTTTAAAGCTGCTGGAAGACTGGTGAAGATATCTTAGTTTATAAAATGCTTGATGTGCAAGACAAAGACCCAAGTTCAATTCCCAGAGCCCAGGTACAAAACTGGGTGTGCTTGTAATCCCAGCTCCGGGGAGGAGGAGGAGACAGGCATCTCACAGGTGAGCCTCATCCCCAGCTGGCAAGCTCCAGGTCTCAGGGAGAGGCTTTGCCTCAAAAGCTGAAGTGATGGCCATCCTAAGGAATGACACCTGAGACTGGCTTCTCTCCAGCTTCCACATGCGTGTGTGCACATATATATGTACCTCCTTACACACACATGAACAGGCACACATACACACATGGTTGTTAGAGATAGAAATAATAACTATCTAGGGATTTTTCCCACTGAGCTCATTGGATTTTTGTGGCATGAAAATTATTATACAAATGCTAACTTATAAATATTTTTATGATTTCTTTCCATTCCATTTTTATTTAGATGGCAACTAAAGACAATTTAAATTTTATCAATGCACTGGAATTCACCCTCTCTGGATTTTTGTTGTAAATAATATGACAGGAAGTTACTAAAATAATATGTGCTGCTTTGAAAGAGAGTGCCCCTCCCCCCATAGGCTCATATATTTGTGTGCTTAGTTCCAAACTGATGAACTGTTAGGATTAGAAGGTGTGGCCTTGTTGGAGGAAGTGTGTCACTGGGAGTGGGCTTTGAAATTTTAAAATCCCACGCCAGCCCATGCCAGGTATCAGGCTGCCTATGGATCAGGATGTAAAGCTCTCAGCTTCTGCTCCAACGCTGTGCCTGTCTGCTTCCCACCATGATGATAATGAACCAATCTTCTGAGACTGTAAGCCAGCCTTCAGTTAAATGCTTTCTTTTATACATGTTGCCTTGGTTTTATGGTGTCTCTTCACAGCAATGGAACAGCAACAAAGACATCAAGTAACACATAACACAACTAACAAGAATGTGCTCGACATCTTACATTAAAGCTTTTTCATAAGAACAGGACACAGAATCGAGCTGGACAAGAACTGACTGGTTAAAGCTTCTGTGATATGGACAGACTGGAATGTTACAGGTCCACAGGCTCATGGACTGGTGTTAGACCCAGGCAGCCATTCCTCCCCCCCCCCCATGCCAGAACTAACATCCTGTGACTGTTAGGCAAAAACCATCCGAGAAGCAGGGAACTCAAGAGGGGTGTCCAGAGCAACAAGAGGATGCAGGAAGATTAGCAGAGCTGGAGACAAGTGGGCCTTCTGTAGAAAGCCATGAGCATCAACAGCATGACTATGACACACAGTCTTTGAGTAGAATGGAGACATAGAGATTATGACTTTGAAGGGGTAGAGGTAGCAGACTTGGGTGGGATGGAAGACCTCAGTGGGTGGGGAAGTACAGGAGTCAAGGTTTTCAGCTCTGGGCCTCAAGGTTGATCTCTCTTTGGCCTGTCTGTGTTAGATTTCTCTGCAGCTCTTGTCAAGGAGACTTTGACCTTGGGCTTTGATGGCATCCTTGGTTGGACTGCATGACTAAGCCTTAGCCAGAATCCTATTAAGTCCATTTAGAGGGAGCCTCAGCCTACAGTAGCTTATCTCTCTCAATATCTAGCCAGACTCTTTATCCTCCAGGCCACAGAGCTGAGCTGCCTTCAGAAAACCCCTGTTGACAACTAAGTCCCCTGCCCTGATGTCTTCTCTTGATAACTTTCCAGCTTCAATTCCTTTTCCAATCTGTTTCTTGGCCATGAACTTCCAGTTTTTTGTGTGTATTCTAGACTGATCTTGGTTCTGTGCTGGGGGTCTGCTTGTGGTCATTTCTGAGCGAAATGTGGTTTTAGCCTTTTCAACTACTGTCAAGCTTTGGTATTCTTCATTAGTTATAAAGAGCAGGGAGTGGAAAACAGCGGTGGCTGTAGTGTGAGGTGTGTGTTTGTGTGTGTGTGTGTGTGTGTGTGCATTTATGCCTGTGTATGAAGATATAGATGGGGTCATGGAGGTGAGGTAGATGCATTTGACATGAGTTCCATATGCAGAGTTATAATAATAATAATAATAATAATAATAATAATAATAATAATAATAATAATAATAATAATAATCTACCATGAAAGTGAGTTGACAGCAGTGACTCCACTTTGTGACCCAGATGCCATCTTGGACTATAGTGACCTCTCTTGGGACTTGTTGATTTGGTCACTTGCTGAGAAGGAACATCTGCAAGACTGTGCTACTGAACTCAGCTAGAACAATTAACTGTGGATGGCCGGACTAGGCTCCACCAATGATTGCTAGAAATAAAAAATTCCAGCCACTGTGGTCTGAAATGGCTATGTAGTTCGTGGTGCCCTTGAACTGGCAGAGCTCCACCTGCTTCTGCACCCAGAGTGCCGTGACTAAAGGTGTGAGCATGTCTGGCATTTGGTCATTACTCCTAGCACAAAGGCTACTCCCTTCACCCACTTTAACCTTCTCCTGTGACCTTAAGAAGAGTCTCTAGATTGCTTCCTGAGGGGTATGCTGTGGTTTCTAGTGGAATCTGTTCATTTACAATTCTAAGATCCCAAACCACGTCCCCTGGATGGGGAGGCCTGGTGGCACTCAGAGGAAGGATAGCAGGCTACCAAGAAGAGACTTGATACCCTATGAACATATACAGGGTGAGGAGGTCCCCCTCAGTCACAGTCATAGGGGAGGGGAGTAAGGAGAAAACGGGAGGGAGGGAGGAATGGGAGGATACAAGGGATGGGATAATAATTGAGATGTAATATGCATTTTTAAAAAAAAATCACATCATCTCAATTTCTTTCAATGACTTTTTTTTTTTTTTTTTTTAATCTATTTGCCTCTTAAGAGATGTAGAAGGCACTTAGCCCCGGGTCTCTGCTGCTTTATCACTGTCTCTTGAATCAAGGCTTTTGCTGGCCTTCCGGGAAGCAGCTTAGAGAAGCATGCAAATGAAGCTGCCCGCCGTGGTAGTCAGGCCAGAGGGCTCCCTGCAGGGGCCAGAGGCTTCTTCCAGGCCGAATCCTTGGGGAGGCCAAGGACAGATCCCAGATCCCCGCTTGTCAATTCTTCCCCTGGATTTGGATGGAAGACAATGCGGATTTTACTTCTAGAGTCACATAGGCAGTATCTGGATATAAACTCACCGAGCTTGAGCTGGGACGTCAGAGGGTAGAGCATCCCAGCTGGTGTCAGTGCTCTCTCAAAGGCAGCACAGCCCTTCTCTGACACCCCTGCTTTCTCAGCCTGCCACGGAAAAATCCAGCTAGTGCCATTTGACCTCCCTGACCTGCTGGGCTTTTTGGCTTCCTTCTCCCATCCAGGTGACTATTTAGGACAATGGAATCAAGCTGACATTTTGATAATAAACTCCAGACTGAGCTGAGTTTTCAAATGTGGTCTCTCTTTTCTATAATGCTGTTTTCATCGATTCGGAGAGTCCCTGGAACACTGGGGGATCTTTCACAAGCCCTGGGCAAGAACGCAGAGCTGAGTGTGTGTGCAAGAGCGAACAGGCTGTCTTTGTACAGAGAAGGCTCAGCTGTCTCCTGTTTTCTCTCCCGCATCCACTCAGGAAGCAGAAAGAAGGCTGGAGGATGCGGCTGTGTCCAGTGGAAATCTTTGGTAATTTCAAAACTACCAAACCAAAACCTATTTTCTGTGGCGACATGGTCCTGGGCATAATATTTCCCCCTTCTCCTTAACTCGCGTCTGTGGCCTTTTACATTACGTTGACACTAGCAGAAAATAGGATTTCTCACCTACAGATGGAGAAGAGAAAAGAGGCCCGCCTAAACATTAGGTAGAAATTGCTTGTCAAGTTTGATCAATTCAGAGAGAATCCAAATCCCCGTTTGCAGAGACACAGTTGATGCTGGTAGGTTAGATGGGCCGTCCTTACTGTAGTCATCGCGTGGCTGAATTGTCTGCATATGCAGCCTGTTTGCTAAATGCACGATACATTTGCATCTAAATGGCCCATAAATAATTTGATTCTGCTCCCAGAAAGTGCAACACAGCCCCCCCCCCACACCCCCCCTCCTCCTGGTGGGCGTGGGGGATGTGTCAGCTGGTCCTCTGTTGTGTCCATTATCCTACTCAGCGCTGGGGAAGGAGTGCAGGAATCTATTAGTGAGGACCCCATCTCCGTTATGAGCTGAGATTTGAGTGAGCAGGCAGAGAAATCCTTCATTATGTACAGCGTTTGGCCTCCAGGTCTCAGGGCCAAACTGATACGAGTAATAAGGAAAAAAAAAAAAAAAAGCTGAAGCTGGTATGGTACGGGGATCCCATCCCCCGCTCTGCACAGCCACCTCGGTCTCTGCAAGTTTGCTTTGCATGCAGACCAGTGTGAGGTGACACCATGTCTCCTTTGAGGACAATGGCTATCTGTTCCTCCCATCTGACACTAGGTTGTATAGTTAGAGCACACACATTCCTGCCAGGGTGACTGGGTACCCCAAAGAGCTGTTAGCCCAAACTAGGATCAAACATCATTGGAGAGCTGAGGGAATGGCTTAGTGGTTAAGAGAGCTCGTAGCTTTTCCAGAAGGCCCAAGTTGGGTTTCCAACACACACATCAGGTGGCCTGTAACTCTGGCTTCAGGAGTTCCAATGCATTCCTCTGGCCTCTGTGGGCATGCAACCCTCCCCCCAAGCCCAAATCAATGTAAAAATGAAAAACAACTTCAAAATGATGGCTGAAAGCCAGTGTGTTGCAGGTCAGAAGCCGAATCATCTTGGGCTATCTTGAACCCTTCAGAGTAGCCCTTCAGAGCCCACCTCTGTGCAGGACTGTGACTATGAGGTTAATCTTGTTAGAATGTATAAACAGGCCACTAGCTTCCTCCCACCCAAAGAAAGAACGCAGTGATGGCAGTGCCAGCACCTTCCTTCTCTCTGCGCTTTTCTTGTGTCTGTGACAGCAATGCTGCAACTTTTAATGGCCTCCATTCATGAAATTTGCGATGTTCCATTCTTTTAAAAGGTTCCAGGGGGACAGTGCGTCTTGATTTAAGAAAGTTCAATATATTAAATCTAGCAGTTTCACACAGAAGAAATCTGGGGGAGCGGTTATTCACTTTGTGAAAGGGTTCACAGCGGGATGCTTAGGGTAATAAATATTATATGTGGTACTTAGCATATGATTTAGTTCATTGTTCCAGGAATATGTCTGTGGGCAAAATGCTGTGTACTTACTTAAAGGGTGTCTGTATATTTGTCCCTGGATTACTCAGCCTTTCCTGCCCAGCTCACAGGGACACAGGGACGGTGGAGCACATGACAATTGTTTCTAATCTGTTTTCTGGACTCTCGTTCCTTACTGCAGCCCCCTGTTGGTTGCTTTTCTTACCACTGTAAACCACATTCCCCAACAGAGGCACTTAAGGGAGGGTTGGTTGACTTGGGCTCACAGTTTCAGAGGATTTACTTAGCACGGTGGGAAAGTATGGCAGCTGGGGCAGCCGCATCCATAGTTGAGGGGGGGGTGAGGAAGGGTTCCTCACATGTGCCACATTAGAAACCAGAGAGCTCAGGTAGCAGGAGAAGCAGGGATAACTTCCAATGACCCACTTCTGCCACCAAAGATGCACATTCTAAGTGTTCTGTCACCTTCCATAACAGTTAGAAACCATATGTTCAAACACATTCACCCATGTTCACAAGAAAGTGTGAACTAGCATTTAGGACTCTGCGTGTTATGGGAGGATTTGACTTTTTTTTTAGGGGGGTGGGGAGGTAGGCAGGCTTGGTGGCAGGGATAGTAGGCTCTTCTGAGGAATCTGAGGAGGATGGGGGGAGGGTAGGCAGGCTTGGTGGCAGGGATAGCAGGCTCTTCTGAGGTACCTGGAACACAGCAACTGAGCTCAGGGTCCAGAGTCAGCAGGAGCACACAGCTCAACTCTGTCATTCCACTAGTCTTTTAGGTGGGTACCTTAATTCCAATAAAACCAGACCCTTGGCTTCAGTGTAGAAAGGAATTTCAGGACAAGGCAGTAGGAAGCAGAGTTGGAACTTATTATAAATCAAAAGAAAGCTGCTTCGAGGAAGAATAGAGAAGAAGAGAGAGCATTGGTGTGGGCTTCCGAGAAAAGTTCCAAATTATTAGAGACATTTTCAATAGATACATTGGGGGGGGTGAATGGTCTTGTGCTCTGTGTATTCACACGCCGATTTCTGTGCCCCAATATCTGGCTGCAGCCCAGACATGGGCATTGTTACTTCTATGACAATTTTGTGTAAACAATGCACCCCAATTAGCTCTGGATATTAAAGAAGAGAAGACAGAAGGGGAGACTTCCACTTCCAGTCAGGGGGTTCTCAGGTAGGGCCCAAAGAGATGATGATGATGATGATGATGAGGAGGAGGAGGAGGAGGAGGAGGAGGAAGTTGCCATGAGGAGGACCAGGAGGGGTTCGCCATGAGGACAGAGAGTTACAGCAGAAGGCCAAGGCAAGACTGAGGTGGCAAGGAAAAGGGCACCTGGGTGGAGGCAGCCAGACTAGTATAATTGGGTCAGAGTAGATGAATATCTGCCCAGTTATAGTGCTTAAAGCTTGCTAAATAAATCTAATAGGTCTCTGTGTTAACTTTTGGGAGCTAGGGCAGGTAGCAGAAAAAGCCCCTATTAATAATTTAATTCAACACATACATGTTAAGCACAGGGGTTAAGGAAAGAAAGATGTTCATAGGGGGGGAAAAGACACATCCAAGTGTTCGTGTGGGCTTCTTAGAGAAAGCCACATTGTTTTCTTTCAGCCACGTATACACTTTTGGTGGCTCTTAAGACATCTCTAAGTGCTGCTAAGAAACTTGGTGGGGTTTTTTTTTCCCTTCCTTTTGCTCTTTGCTTCACCGGTGATTTGCATGGTATTATCTGATAAAATCAAGAGCCACTAGGGCTGGGCAAAGGGCTTTCTTTTCTTTCTTTCTTTCTTTCTTTCTTTCTTTCTTTCTTTCTTTCTTTCTTTCTTTCTTCCTGTAAATGGGGTTTCTGCTGAAAGTCCTAGAAAATTGTAGGCTTACAGTTGGGAAGGGAAAAATGCTTAGTCAAATGTTCTTATTTGAAAATACCTTTATTAAGACGGGTTGTTGCTTCTGTGTGGGCAATTGGTACAACTGGTGCAACAAACACTGCAGTTTTACCAGAGTTCTTGCTTCTCAGCAGGTGAAAAACTTCAACGAAAATCCAGGGAGATGAAATCCTCTCCGTCCTATGCCCCTGTAATTTTCACTGTCTTTCTTTCTATCCTGCCTTAGCAACCATTATGGTATCTAGCAGAGAAGGCAATAGCCATGGTATTTCTGTTTGAAGAGTTAAAAGTTGTAGCTGTGTGGGTTTTTTGTTTGCTTGCTTTTGTTTTTATTAAGTCTGTTTAGTCCCTGGCAGGGTAACTCTCTAGCCCTGTAATATCCTGTTAATATTTTCCCTGCCTCCTCCTCCTCCCCTTCTTCCTCCTGCTTTGAGACAGAGCCTCTCTATGGAGGCCAGGCCGGCCTTGAACTTGAAACCTTGACTGACAAATCTTCCCTCTTCTGCCTGTCCTAGGGTGCACTCTTAGAATGATTGTCATCTTATGTCATCTAGGCTCCTCCTGACAGGTTCCCACTGTCTCCGTTTGGTCCTTGCCCCACTTGACCAGCCAACTGTGAGGGGAAAATTTTTCCACAAAAATTACAACTTCCTTCTCCCATAGGACCTTCCTACAAGAGATGAAAGCTCTTAAGATTATTCTTTCATTTGTCCAGAAAATCGGGATTTACAGGGAAGGAGGTGCATCAGTCATGTTTTATTCTTTTCTGAACTTTTTGATGTGCTGACTCCTGGATCCTACAGGCCTTGGGGGTGCACTGTCCTCCCAGGATTAGCTAATTACTAGAGATGGCAGACAGTTTACCTTTAGTGTGCAACACAACTAATGCAAAGCCAATATCGGGTCCTTTCATCAATTTGAGACACTGCTCCCTGTCCTAAGTCACCCCAAGCTAGATCCCGACCCCATATCCCAGGATCCATCTCCCACCTTATTCAAACCAGCAACAGCATCTTATTTACCCACTCAGTCTGCCCTCCCTGTTCTTCTAGTGAAGGCAACACAGGCAAAGGCTCTGGCCAAGGCTTCTCTCCATCTTTCTGCCTCTGATTGACTTTGGTCTTCTGTGTGTGTGTGTGTGTGTGTGTGTGTTTGTGTGTACTTTGTGTGGGGGGGGCAGTGTGTGTGTGTGTGTGTGTGTGTGTGTGTGTGTGAGTGTGTGTGTGTGTGTGTGTTATGGTCCTCTCCTAGACTGAAAAAGTAATAGCTTTTCTCGTAAAAGCAATTGACTGTCTGAGATCTTATCATGCTTGATAAAAAACACAAATCTTGTGTACATCTTGAAACACGAAGAATGATGTTTGAGCAGGCAGTATCATTTTCCAAAGACTTTGTCTCTTGCTGTTAAGTGGATTTCCCATCACAGAGCCTTGGAGGTGTGGCTGTCTTCTGCCTCTGGGAATTCATTCACAGGGCTTCCCACCAACGGATGCCCTTCACTGTTGTGACAAAGATGCTCAGCGTGAGGGACACCGACGGATTCAAGGTTCCTTTTTGCTAACTTTGAGCTCTTCTTCTATGAAGAAACATTCAACCACCAAGCTCCTCTTTAAGCCACACTAGTTCAATGGGCCCTCCACTCCTCCTCACTGTACAGTGCTGCGTGACACTGTCGGGAGGCAGCTGTCCACAACTCCCTCCTATTTCTGTGTGTTTGGGTATAAGTGGCTAATTGTTCCAGAACTATCTTCAATTTCTAAAAAGGACTTGATTGATATGTAAGTGCTACATGCCTGTGTGTGGTATGTTCATGTGTGTACACTCATTATGTGCAGATGCGTGTACCTCTATGTGCACATATGGGAGCCAGAAGGAGATATAGGGTATCTCTCTCTGTATCACTCTTCATCTTCTGTTTCTGAGATGGTGCCCTTCACTTGAGCTCAGGTTTTGTCTGTGCACACCCAGCGCTGGGGTCATGGGTGCAATGCTGCCACATCTGGCCTTTATGTGGATAGTGGGGACCCAAACTCTGGTCCTCACTCTTCACCCACTGAGCCATCTCCCCAACTCCCCTAGGACTATGTGTATCTAAGCACAATGACAGCGACTCCCTCTGGACCAGATTTATTTACAATAGCAAAGACAGTTGGCTTTTCAGAAAGATTTGTTTATATTCCAGGATACTCACATTCTCCCTTTCTCTCCCCCTTCAGATGAGAGGATGGGCACGTTTGCTTGTATTCAATATAAAAATCAGAGTTGTCCTAATCCCTGGGTGCTTTTTTTTTTTTATGCACATGTAGTATGTGTGCAAAGCAACACCCAGCCCCTGATGCATTATCCTATTGAATTGGGCACTCAGGGACCCCGCACCAAAACATTCCCATTGCTGTAAATAATAGACTATTACATGTTTGCTTATTTGCCAGGCTACAGAGGCGTGTGAACCAGCCCACCTGTGGCAATTGCTAATTGGGAACCGCTGATGCATGTGTGTGCCGGTGTGCTATGATCAACCTTGATGGTTGCTTGATTAGGTGAAGGGAAATGTGTTGGCCTCAAGTTCACTGAGAGATTCCTGAGGGTGGGGACCATGTTTTCTCTCCCCCTCTGATTCTTTTATTTGGTGCAGTAGACACTCAGCAATGCTTTGGTGCTCAAACATTCTTCCTGCCCCAAACGTTTTCTTAATGGATCAAGAAGAGTGGGAGCCGATTTCTACATTGATAGCTTCCCTCTGCTTGAGTGCTTCTGTCTTCTGAAACTCTGGGATATAAAGGCACAATGAGAGCTGCAGACATAGCTCAGTGGGTATAAGTGCTTGCTATGTAAGCCTGACTACCTTCATTTTTCATTTTATGTGTGGGACCTTGGAACCCACGTAAAAACCAGACACAGTAACGCAAGAATTGATCATCCCAGGGCACCTAAAGGACATAGGTGGGGACAGGAGACATCTCCAGGAACTTACAGGTCAGCTAGCTTGGCCTATGCAGTGGTAAAGAGACTCTGTCTCATACAAGGTGAGGACTGAGATGGGACTGCTGTCCTCTGACCCCTACATGTACAGCATGGCATGGATGTGGCTGGCCACAGCCACAGCCACTGCCACTGCCACAGCCGCAGCCACTGCCACAGCCACAGCCACAGCCACAACCAAAGACATGCATATTTACATATCTTACACACACACACACACACACACACACACCCCTCAACAATAAAGGCACATTCATCTTATAAAGATGCCGAGACAAGCACTACCTGACAGTATTCAGCTAGAAAACAGGCCCATGGCCTTACAGTCGGGGGGGGGGGGGGGGGAGGCACCCCCTGGGCTCCCTAGATAAAGAATGGAATTAGCAAGAAAGATGTAGCAAGCAGCTTGCTCTCATAATAAAATGACTTGTTCCTGTGGTATTGAGAGTCAAACCCAGGGCCTTGGGTATGCTGGGTAAGTGCTCTACCGCTGAAATGCATCCTTACGCTTGATTAAAATAAAAAACAAACAAACAAACAAACAAACAAAAAACAGACAAACAAATATCTAGACTACTTTTTGTGGACTTTCCTCTCCCACATTTGCCAGATTCAACAAATAGAAAACCTAAGGCACCCAGTCAAACTGGAATTTCAGGTAAAGACTGAAATGTAAATACATCCTAAATGCTGTGGGAGATATACTAAATTTGTTGTTTTTCTGAAATTCAGATGTAATGGGGTTTTCTGTATCTTGCTGAGCAATCCTATCTCCCGCCTTTCTCCCCTAAAGCCCGGTCCCCAGCTCAGCAGCATTCCCAGACTGTCTTACACTGCCAATGGGTGATGGTTAGTTTTTATTCATTATTATTGTTTATTTTTCTTTTCTGTTGAGCCCTTTTCTGAGCTGGGGAAGCTGCAGGGCTGCTGTCTGGGGACAGGTGTCATGTGACCCTCATGTGCTTTCCCTTACACTTTGCCGCTGTGAAGGAAACTGGGCTTTGAGGTGGGTTAGTGTGTCTGCCTTTGAATAACCAGAAAGCATTCTGAGGTCCACCCATCATTTCTGACTTGACTGTAGTATTATTTGTTAAATCTGTATTCCTAGAATTGTGTGGTATGAGAGCAAATGATGTCCCTGAGGCCCAGTCTTCCTAAAGTGGACTTGAGAGACCACACACAGGAGCATGGCACCTGTGGCTCCTCCCTCAGAGTGAGGCAGGACAGAAAGACAATGAAAATTATGGGGACTTGAGAAGGAAAAGGAGTCCCTATCACTCTGTCACTCTGGCTTGAAGTCTCTGGCAGCCGAGAATCAAGAATTCTAGGAAAATTCGCACTTGCTGTATGGTTGCCTACACAGAGGCAATACCCCGCACCCTACCCCCCCCCCTTTTTTTTTTTTTTTTGGTTTTTCGAGACAGGGTCTCTCTCTGTGTATCCTTGTCTGTCCTGGACTCACTTTGTAGGCCAGGCTGGCCTCGAACTCACAGCAATCTGCCTGCCTCTGCCTTCCAAGTGCTGGGATTAAAGACGTGAGCCACCACCGCCCAGCGGCAATATCCTTTTTATGGAGGGGACACCTTCAGAGACTACGGCCTTCAGATACAGCCTTACTCCTGGTGAGAACAAGGGTTTAGGTACAGGGACTTGAAAAGCAGCGCATCTCTTCTTGCCCAGGACAACCAGTTCTGCCCTGTCTGGAAGCTGGTACTGCCCTCGGTTCCATGGCAGTACTGTCCTCACCAGAGCCCAGAAACACCAAATGTTAAATGGTACTGGTTCAAGTTCCGATTTCTTGTTTTTGTCTTTCTTCTAAAGAAAAAAAAAATGTCGATTTTAATGAGCACAGATACCCAGAATCTATGGGAGCCCAGATGCCCTGGCATCTGTGTCCAGACACCTCGTGGGCGGGACACCTGGACAGACCAACCTGTACCCCATACATTAGTCCATTAGGGCCTTATTAACCTAGAGCGGGGACCCCGAGTTGCTGCCCTGCCTGGGACCCCTCCTGCGCCAAAGGCACTCACTCTGTTTGCTTCCTTTTCTCTTGAATTCTCACCTGTAATAAAATTCCTTTCTGAAATTCACCTTTCCTTTGTCCACGAAATCCATTCTGAACCTGCAGGGCAAAGGACCCAAAAGTCTCTGGCCCGGCAGGGCTTTGGTGCCCTTTGTACTTCGGGACCTTGGCTCACAGCCCCCGCCCTCCCCATCACTCCTTTCCCAGCGGCAAACCTGATACTCTCTGGAGATCTCACAAACAAAACTATAAACTTTTATTACACCATTACACCGAGAATATCCTACCTTCCTTTACAAACTCTGTTTGTCTATTATTTTACCTTATCTACAGTGAGCCTCTCACCTATGCGGCAGCCCTTCTACCATCCTTGATAATCCTTTAAAGACACTTAACTTCAAACCCCACTAGCAGCCTTTATATGGCTACTGTAAAGACATAAGGCCCACCTCCACACTTGAGTATGTCTTTCACGGAATGCCTCTCTAGCCATTAATTCCTGTGCTTGAATCCATGCTAACTTTTTGTTCTAATGAAGTCCAACCTTGGCAGCTGGGGAGAAGGTTCAGGAAAGTGCTTGCTGTGCAAGCAGGATGACACAAGTTCGAGGCTCTAGCATCTATGTTAACGGTTGAGCACACTGGTAAGTGTCTACGATCCCAGCACTGGGCAGGTAGGGAGGGGCAGTGAGGGGAGAGACAGGAGGATCCCTGGAGTTCCTCTGCCAACCAGCCTAGAATTCCTTTCTGCAGAGAGGGTCTGCTTTCCAGGGATGGGAGTTTCAGAGAACTCTTTCAGTTACTGTAGGTGAGGCATGGTCTGTGTTCAGCACCCACTGTGGCTGATAAGAACTACAGAAGAGAAAATTAGATAAGATAGTGAAATCCAGCTGGGTTTTGTGGCACACGTCTTTAATCCCAGCACTCTGGGAGCCAGAGGCAAGTGATTCTCTGTGAGTTCGAGGCCAGCCTGGTCTATAAAGCAAGTCCAGGACAGCCAGGGCTACACAGAGAAATCCTGTCTTGGGAAGGATAAAACATAGTGAAATCCATACCCATGGATGGGCCTTCTGTGCCTCTCATCAAGTGTACTTAGTTTCCAACCAGTCAGAACGGGTTTGTGATTTAGGCTGTCTGTCCAATTGAGGAATCACCTCCCAGAAGAACTTTTGTGGAAATCTATCAAAATGATAAGTCTTCCTCTGACCTAATTTTCTGGAACATTCTTTGTGGTGCCCTGATATGCTATGCGAGAATTACAATCCCTAGTTTGTAGGGATTGTATTAATCCAACTGAATGCCGTTTCCATTGACCTCAGTGTTAGATCTAAAAATGGAGAAATGTCCACCTCCTGTGTATTAATGGAAGTTGAATTGGTACCTGGGAAGAGGCAGAGAGAATTGGAAGAGTCAATTACCTTCTAACTGGGTGGTAGTCAAAGGCCTCAACTTTGATACTTAATGAATGCTTTTTCCCTCTGGCCCCTTGCAGCTCATCTATCCCTAGGCTAACAGGAAGTAGCTTAGCAATTTCCTTCTCTGCTGCCTCTAGTCAAAGCTCTGGTAGGCTTTAGTTCCTAACCCTTGGAGAAAGGCCTGATAAGCCATGCCACCCAGGGAAATGGCACCCCTGTTCATGCAGCCTGGGACTTTCAGGCTAAATAATTGCCTCCCTTAGGGATTTTCTGGGAAACTACTGGTTGGAGACGGGTCAAAGATTTAGATATAAATCCCCGTCCCCACCAGGCAGGGATTCAAAGGGAGATTTACACAGTGTTAGTCACTTCGCAGTGCTCTGTACTGGGGACTGCTCTGCACTAGCTGGGTCATCCACCGTCCTAACTGACAAGCTGACATATTCCCATCAGCCTGCAGAGGAACCCTTTCTGCTCCTCTGTCCCCTCCACCTTTCAGGGCTATCCTCCAGTGGCAAAAGCAGAGACCTCTATTAACACTGGATGAGGCACCAACCACTCTCAACTGTTTGGGGCTCTAGTACTGCCTTGCTTAGGTCTCCAAACACTGTCTGGGGCGTCTCCATGTTCCCTGTCTGCCTCCTCCTCCAGTCACCAGCATTCCTCCCTGGGGGACTTCACCTGCTTCCGTTTCCAGTGCCCCAGTGTTCTCACCGGACCCGGATCTCAGAACTTGCCGGGGAGACCCTCAAGAACCAGAGTCTCTGCCCGCACCTCCCTGAATCAGAACTGCACGTTCTGGGCCTTAGACACTGAGTTCTCTTGGCAGTCAATCTTCAGACAACTCTGAGATTCTGGGGCGCAGGTGAGATGGGCCTTCTTCCCAGGGCTGATTTTCGAAAAGCCTTCCTTCCCTGCTTCATCTGGGGATGCTCTGTCCTCTGTATTGAGCAAGACCCTGTATGTCTTTAAGGGTATGTAGAGAGACAAAGCAAGTGCCTGGGCTACTGTGAGGGGCCGGTAATCAATGACATCATGGCCTGAGAGGTGCGCCAGCTCATGAACACTCATGTTAACCTTCTGCTCACTTTGGGTCATTCAGATCAATGCAATGCTCTCCCCATCTTTCTCTACCTCCCTCCCCCTTCCCCTCCCCCCTTGGCCCATCTCTTTAAGCTTTTGTGGGAATAAGGTGGTAGGAAGATTGAGGTTAAAATGAATTGACAGGCAATAGGATTAGAACCATGCTCAATTCTGCTCTTGGGAGTAACTAACAGTGGCCTGGAATTACAGAATTAAACCATGAAGGCTTCTTTGACAAGGGATCTGATAGACCCAGAAGTAAATTTCAGAGACAGTGTTGTCAGGCAAAGGCAGGCGACAGCTGAGATGAGGGGTTCCGGGAGGCCACAGGAAAAGCTCATTTCTTTCTTTAGAATGCAGGGAGATAGAAGAAGCGGTCCTCGTTCTTTGGGCAGCGCCGGGTTCTGAAATAGTACCAGGGACACGGGAGTTATCACAGTTTCTATTCACTGCTGGAAGGTAGCTTTTTCTTTCCTTCCATCCAATCATGACTTTAAATGGAGGCGAACATGCAAAGGGAAGGGAGATAACAAAACCTTGTAATTCGAGCAGGCCGGCCAGTGAGTCTTAGTGCAGTGCACTCTGCCTGGCAGCCTTACATCGCTCGTCCCTCAAGCTGCAGGGAACATGCCCACAAGGGTGAGCACACTCCAAAGGGCTCGACGAAATTATATCAAGTGCCTCTCAGTGGCTTTTCCGTGGAGGAAGAGGTGGAGAGGAAGTGGCACTAGTTTGCTACTGCTGCTCGTCTGTGACATAAGAAAGCCTAGAAACTTCTCTATACAAATTGGGAGGGAGTGAAATGTCTATAGATGTTCATCTTCTTCCTTATCTCCTTTCCCCAAACGAGGTTGGACAAGGGCAGGGGATGTTTCTGGTACTCTCCAAGTGAGATATTTTTTTTACCTAGTGGCAGAAAGACAAACGCTAGCCCGCGCAGGGTAACTGCTGCGTTCTGCTGCTGGGGAAACTGATGTGTATGTACAATAGACCTCCCGGGTCCCTTTTCAGTGCTGTTTCTTCAGTTGAGCATTGAAGGAAATCTTCAGAATAAATCTTCAGAACAAATAATTTGGCAATCTGACTAGGAGACGTCACTCTTGATGCTGTTTAGAGCTGGGTATTAATCAAAGCCAGATTTTATTTTCAGCCTGAGACCCTCTCTCGCCTTCTAGAAGTCAGATCCAAGCTGCAGCCCTGGAAAGCCTCACTTCTGTCACATCTTACTGGTGTGTGTGTGTGTGTGTGTGTGGGTGTGTGTGTGGGTGCGTTGGAAGTAGGGGTGCGCATGTGCATGAACATGTACATAGAGACCACGGGCTGATGACAGGGTATGTTTCTCTGCCTACATTTTTGATTCAGGGTCTCTCACTGAACTTGGATCTCATTGATTCAGGATTCCTGGGCATCCTCATCTTTCTCTTTCCCATTGCTGGAACTACAGGCACTGACTGCATCATCTGGCTTCTATGTGAGTGCTGGGGACCCAGATTCTAGTCATCACACACACACACACACACACACACACACACACACACACACACACACACACACCAAGCACTCTCCTGACTGAGCCCTCTCCCCAACCCCTCAGAGCGCCTCCCTGCTTCCGGGCACAGGACTTGCAGGGTCTTGTGACTTTTGTGACAGTAAGTAGTCCCCATGCCCTCCACGGCAGTCTCCTTGTTGCAGAGCAGGTAGGAAAGGCACTGGACCCTGACTTTCCTATGGCATCCCCTCACCTGTTGGCTTCTCTGCCCCTTGGCTTCATAGCACCTCAGGGTCTCACATTCCTTCCTTAGCAACTTGCTTCCTGAGATATTTGAAACCACTCCTTATTGTGCCCTTCTCAAAAGTTAAATGCTTCCGACTTCAAATTTCAAAGTAAAACGTTGCTTTAGGAAGCATTTTGACCAATAGGTAAGCAAGATGGGTTGGGGTGGGAGGTATGAGAGAAAATGATGGAGGGTTTCGGCTTTATAGTGCTTCGTTTTGCTTTTAGGTCAGGGTTGCCAATAGACTGTTTTTGGGGGGTCATGGCTCTCTATCTGAAAGCCGGCAGACAGGATTTTGCACAGCAGCAAAGGTCAGGGTGGGGTGGAGGGCAGTTTGAAGTATGTTCTAGGCAAAAAATAGTCTTGGAAGCCTCAAGGTCTCTTCCCCCAGTAGAGTTGCGTTTCCCAAACAATTTGCTGCTGGGCTGACATTTCTGTACTCCTGCCAAGTCCTTCCTCCCCTGTGTGCATCAGCAATGTTTCGACTGTGCTGTGGTGGTAAAGGTATAAGCATTAACTTTCTGGGACTATCTTGGCTTACAGTATTTGCCAATGGCTGTAGTGTAAATCCTTCCATCCTGGATAATCACCATGAGGTCACTGGATGCTGAGTCAGAAGGTAGGCAGTGGTGCATCATCGTAAGCACGTTCCTAGCAGATGTGAGGCAAACATCATGAGAAAGGAAAAGAGTGGTCAAAGAATCAGGAAGTATTCTCCTTGCTTTTAAATAGAATTTATTTCATTGTAAGATTATATATAAGTCAATTTTTAATAATGGTTGTAATAACTGACCTACAAAATTCTAAAAATGTAACAATCTTGAGTCCAAGTCAGCTAGAGGGCTGGGAGGAAAGGAAAGAAGGAAAAGTGAAAGGCTACATTTAGTACTGAGATACTAACGCAGGGTTTCCGTGCCGTTCAGACTTTACGGCGGGGTCCTTCTGAGACTCCGGGACGTGAGTTCATAGATGTGACATGGCATGGATGGAGCTGGTTAATAGCCTAGACCGTGTGCAACCAGTGTTCCTGATTGCTAACTGCAGTTTCTCCTCTGTTACATAGGCACAACACGATACTCAGACGTAGCAGCACCAGCTTCATGTGGTTGTTTTGAGGGTTACATGGGAGAATATGTTCTGGGTACTTATCCCCCGGGGTCACATAGGAAACTTCCAGTCAGTGGCTGCTATAAGGCCTACTGTGACAACTATCCCGATCCACTTCTAAACGTCCCCAGTAGCTGCAGGAATGTCAGCTCTATCCCAGGTACAGGCTCGTATGCACGCTGATTGTTAGGAGCAATCCTTATTGTACTGCGTAACCCTCCACCAGCCATTCAGTTAGCCTCCGACTCGAGGGGAGGCACGTTTCCCTTTAAACACCTTCGAAACAAACTGCTCACAGTTGCCAATTCAAGTACAGCCAACTCATGTCTCCCTTAAGTGCTACTGTCTCAGTAGACCCTCTATTAAAACACAAACATTCCTCAGAGAGTATCACTGAACGCCTTGGCATGAGTGAGGCAACCTGGTTCCAGAATCTAGGAACAAGAGGCCTGACAGTGGGTGAAGGAGACAAATGGCATGGGGCCACCGAGACTTCCACGTTCCTCTTCCGTCCCATCTCCCTGGGACCAGCTTACTTCATGTTGCCAAGACGCCACTAAAAGTGGATTTCTCTCTGGCCTTTCCCTCTGAATTCTCCTCAAGTCTCCAGTCCACTGCTGAAGCAAGACCCCACCGAACACTGGGAGTTTGTCTTCCTATATTGAGAACACTGAATCCGAATTGGTAAGGCTAAGTTTTACTTGTGGTCTGATGTGTGACCTTGAGAAAAGGTCATGATGAGTCTTGAACCTGTGTACTGGTGTACTGGGAAAATGATGAGGATTTACTTAAGACTTAAGAAAAGAGCCTCTTGGAAGCAATAACACTCAAAGACACACTTTTTTTTTTCATTACTATCTTCTGTTTCCAATTCATTGGTGTTAGCTTTCTCCTTTGTCTTCTATTCTTCAAATATTAGTTTGGAGAGAAAAGCCATCTTGGGAGCACCATAGCTGGAGGAGAAATACACATTTCCTAACCTTTACTCTGAAGATTTCTAGGAGCCACCAGTCGAATCTGTGGGTGGGATCACTCATTCATTACCCAGTGTGCACTGACAATGGCCTGCTATTGTTCCTAGTTTGGCTCAGTAGGAAAGGCACAGGCAACGTTGCAGGAGCCCCCGAGGCCTGTGCGCACTAAATGGGTTCTTCTTGAGGTGTTGTGTGTGTGTTTAGTTGGGGCACCTGTGATATCACAAATGGCCACCGGAAGCCAGGGGAGGAACTGTGGCTTCTGGTGCCTTTGGGTAGCTATGGAGCTCCCAGGTTGCAGCCAAGGAAGCACACAAGATGGTCTCTCCCATGGCTGACCCTCCAGCCTTGGGTCTGAGTCATCCACGGTTGGAGGCTAAAGGCCTAGAGCTGCACGCGGGAAACCTCCCAGAGCCCACAGGACACAGGCCTTTCCTCAGTACCTCACAGCCTCATCTTTGTGCTAACCTGTGAGTGAAGTTAACTGTGCTCCTCAGTCCCTCCACAGAGGAAGCCTGCCTCAGAGTCCCAGCCATGACTGGGTGACTGAAAAGAACTGTGTCTTCATATCCCCACACATTGATGCTTTGGGCGTGGGTCGACAGTAAAAGTGTCTGGGAACTCACCCAGTTTGGGGAAAGGGCAGTATGTTAAGATGAATTAATTTCGGCGGAAAGATTGCTGATGGCCGGGCGGGACAATCTGCCTGAAGCTAAGCTAAGCGTTCACTTGGAGGCTGACCAGGCCCAGCTGGTGTGCCTGAGGCCCACACAGGCCCACAGAGAACTGGGCTGGATTTGGATGCCGTGGTTTCCCCTAGCCCCTGGACGGTGACAGGAAGGAAGCTGTGGACACAGTGGCCCCATTTGGAAGGCTTTAAGGTGTCCATGTTAGGTCAGAAAGAAGGCAGAGTGAAGACCGCCCCCCCCCGCTTTCTTCTAGTGCAAGAAAGGCTGCCCCCTGCCCCCCAGGCTGATATATGGTTCTAAGAACAAAACAAGAGGGGGGAAAAACCAAGAGGAAGCAGTGTTTGGGGGTGGGGTAGAGTGGAGTGGGTGGCAGTAGGTGGAGGATGAGGGTGTAGGGGCGGTGGAGGGGTGGGGGTGGGGAGTGCAGGGTCAGGTAGGTTCCCAAGGCTTCCTTCTGCCTATGCCAAGCTCGCCCCTAAGCAGCCATATCTACATACTGAATAGGGCTACAGAGCATGTTAGCGAGCAAGGAGCCGGGTGGCCCAAAGTGTGAGTGTCAGGGCTAGCAGCTGTCCAGGCTAGAGGTCCTAGTTGCTTCTCTCTGGGGTTCCCTGTGTTTGATGATGGATGTTATTTATAAACCGTCAAGAAGAGAGTGGCTGGCTCGCCATCTGTTACAAACATGGTGTTACTCAAGTGAGGGGCTAATGGGTTTATAATCTATATATTTCAAGGTTCTCACTGAGGCAGGAGCACCCTCCCGGAGGTTAGAGGTTGATTTGATGCCTTCTCCTGGGCTGCTTGTCTCCTGCACCTTACTGTATCTTGCCTCTCACCAGAGGCAAAAGCGCTTTTCAGAAAGCACCAAGAATCTCTGGGATTTAATTGCAAAGCAAAAGGGAATGGCACGGCCAGAGAATGAGGCCAGAAGAAACTGAAAACCAAACCAAACCAAACCAGTTTTTAAGCTGACCATGGTCTCCAGCCCAGGAGCTGGTGAGAGCTTCTAACAAAAAGAGTGCCTCCCGGTGCCTCCGTGGTCTGCGGAAGAGACACCGTCTCAGGCTCCTGAAGCCTAGCTTCGACCCCAAGGCTCCTGGGAAGGTGTCAGTCACTCCTGGCTGGGGCTTCTCTCCAGGCATGCTGCCTCACCCATGGTCAGTTAGGGTCTACCTGAAACAGCCCGAGAAGAGAAAGAAGGAGCTATTTGGAAGCTAAGGCTTCCATTAACCCCAGCGCCCTGCTTCCTGGTAACGATGGTATTTGCAGGGAGCAACTATCGCAGTAGACGACACTTCCAAATGTTCTACAAAAACTTTACCAACAACACAGGACGGATATCACACCAAGACCTCAAGTCACCAATGTTTACATAATATAATGCCCATGGCAGAGGAATATTAATACCACAAATTACCTGAGACAAAAAAAGAAAAAAGAAAAAAAGAAAAAGAAAAAGAAAAAAAAAAAAAAGAAGAAAGAAAAGAAAGGAAGAAAGAAAGAAGGAAGGTGCGGGGAACTTAAAAGGTCCTGACATCTGGAGGTCCAAGGCGCACGGACATGTGACCATCTGGAGGCTCCCGGCTCTCACATCTCAGCATCTGTGGCGTGGACCTCCGTGGCAGTGATGGCGATTCCAATGGCGAGGCTGCCGTTGTCAGAGAAGAGCTGGGCCAGTGAGGTGTTGAGAACCAGGCAGTCCCCATCGGTGATGACTGAGTCCACACACTCCAGGACAGATCTCGGGGTGGCCTCCCATTTGAGACGCCTGTGGTTTCTATTGAGCTCCAGGCGATAGGTGAAGCAGTCGGCCTGGGTCGGGGTCCCAATCAGCATCATGGTAGCAAAGAACTGCGGGTGCCCTTCGTGCCGTTCCTGTTTCCTGAGCACCAGCAGGAAGTGGTGGCCCAGGCAGGAGTGCATGATGATCCAGTCGGCTGGTGCGGGAAGGTGCATGTCCATAGCTAGGAAGACTATTTCTGCCCCCTGCAGGATGTCAATTCTGTGGATCTGTCGCAGGTGAGGAACCACCACCTCCAGGTGGCCTTCCCACTGGCAGGAGAACAGTGGGCATATGCAGGGTGTCACCTGAGCACTGTGCAGCCCTGCCTCCTGGTGGTGGAGGTGTTGGGGACGGGCATGGTGGCACAGATGGCTATGGTGACAGCGGTGGCGATGATGGTGGGGAAGATGGTGCTGGTGGAAGGTACCTTGCTCAGAGGAGTTCTGAGTGATGGCCCGCCTACTGGATACATACTGGAAGGAAAGAGAAAAGTGTAAGTAGGATGTAAGGTTTGTCTCTGGTGCTGTGTGGCTCTCCTGATATTAGAAGTGTTAAAGGCAGACTGTATCGTGCAAACGTGGTTTACTTGTTTCTTTCTTTCTAAAGATGGGATTAACCTCCATTGCCACCCTCACACTCACAGGCCAGCTATTGAACTGGCTTTGCCTGATGACTGTAACTCACTTTTCACTTCACTTTTCACCTCACAAGAAGCTTCCCTGGAACAGATGGAGACCAATACAGAAAGTCACAGCCAGTCAAAATGCAGAGAACAACTGGCCATGATGTGCCCATCCATAACGATACATCTACAACATAGCTCTTGCCCCCAGGGCTCGGGGAACATTGGGGAAAGAGGGGTGGAAAGACTGTAAGAGCCAGAGGATCAGGATATCTGCTGTGAGACTGTGTCTCCTAGAAAAGGCAGAGAAACGGTGGGATGTTGAAACAACACGGCTGCCTAAACAAGACCCAGAGAAATACAACACCAATAGATGTGCCAATATGGAATAGGAAATCCTACAAATATAGGCAACCAAGGAATGCTGGGATATGGGGGAGAAGTGGTTTTCCCCCAGGGGTGAATCGGCTAAGTAGCTATATAATACCAAGTGGTCAGCCCAGAAATTGTGTAAATAACAAACAACAGGAGTTGGATTCAGAAGGTTGTAGTGCTATATTGAAACACTAGTACAGATAGATAGGTGTAATGATAACAATTAAAGAAAATGAGGCCATGAATTTGAGTGAGAGCAGGGAGATGTAGGCGTGTTTGGAGAGAGGAAAGGGGAGGGGAGAAATGACATAATTACATTTTTTAAAAATTAAAAATGTTAGAGTATCTGGGCAGGGTGGTGCACGCCTTTAATCCCAGCACTCGGGAGGCAGAGGCAGGTGGATCACTGTGAGTTCGAGTCCAGCCAGGTCTACAAAGTGAGTCCAGGACAGCCAAGGTTACACAGAGAAACCCTGTCTCAAAAAACCAAAAAAAAAAAAAAGAATGTTAGATTAATAATAGAAATGAGAGGAGTGAGGTGAGATGGCCCAGTGGGTAGAGGCGCTTGTCACCAAGCCTGATGACTTGAGTTCTATCCTTAGGACCCACATGGTAGGAGGGGAATGAGTGTCCAAAGTTGTTCTCTGACCTTCCCACTTGTACTGTGACACACATATGTACACACACACACACACACACACACACACACACACACATGTGCAGTCCCAGTGCCGAGAAGATGGGGACAGGTGGATCCCTGGCCAGTGACTCTAGCCAGTTTACTTGGTGAGTTCCAGGACAATAGGAGATACTGTCTCAAGAAAAAGAGAAAAGAAAAGAAATGATGGGCTGTGTCTGAGGAGTGACACTGAAGGCTGTCCTTTGGTTTTCACAAGTGCCTATACAGCTATACAACACACACACACACACACAAACATACATACATACACACAAACACGTTCACACACACACCTAAACACATACATACACACATACATACACACACACATACATACACATACACACACATACACACATACATACACACACACACATATATACACATACACACACATACACACATACACACACATACACACAGAATGAGGGACTTTTGGATTCCCAAGGAAGGGAGGGATTGTGATTCTGAAGACTCAACTAGGGAAATTCTATATTTATATCTTTCAGATTCTTGAGAAGGATACCCAAGCAGACAGGCAATGTCCTCTTTCAAGGGGCGTTCACTAGGATGGCCATCAATCACAAGGAACAGCACTCTCCTGCCTCATTCCCCTTTTGCTTTCTTGGTGTTTGTAGTTGATTTTCATGTAGACCATGGTGACCTACAGATGTTTTTCCTTTGGGATCATGGTTACTATTTATAGGAAGAATGAGAAGAAGAAGAAGAAGAAGAAGAAGAAGAAGAAGAAGAAGAAGAAGAAGAAGAAGAAGAAGAAAAAGAAGAAGAAAAAGAAGAAGAAGAAGAAGAAGAAGAAGAAGAAGAAGAAGAAGAAGAAGAAGAAGAAGAAGAAGAAGAAAAAGACTTCCTGCAAGAGCTACTTGCCTTGCCACTGTTCCCAGGGTCATGTCATTGAAGTCACTTCTGCATCCTAAGTCAACATGTGTGATGCAGAGGTGACTGTGTGCAGTCACAGTCCCCTTGCCAGACGCATTTCTACCCTGTTCTGGCTCTCCACTCTGTAGCCCGTTCATCTCCAGGCAGCTTCCACTGTGACAATCTCTCACTTCCTCTTCCTTGTGACAATGTGTCCACAAATGCTCTCAACACCAGACCCAAGGCAGTGCATTCTGATCAGGCATCCACAGCACTTATTAAGTATTTGCTATCGGCAGACACTGCAGGCTTCGAGTATATAGCCATGAGCAAACAGACACAGTGTCCCTCAGTGTGTGCGGTGCAGGCACAGTTTGGTTCTAATGAATTATAGTTTTGACAAGGATCCTCCCTGTAATATAAGAACTGTGATTCAGGGGGCTGGAGAGATGGCCCAGCGGTTAAGAACACTGACTGCTCTTCCAGAGGTCCTGAGTTCAATTCCCAGCAACCACATGGTGGCTCACAATCATCTATAGTGTGATCTGATGCCCTTCTCTGGCCTGCAGGTATATAAGCAGGCAGAGCACTGTATACATAATAAATAAATAAATAAATAAATAAATAAATAAATAAATAAAAAAAAGAACTGTGATTCGGGGGCTGGAGAGATGGCTCCGAGGTTAAGAGCACTGTCTGCTCTTCCAGAGGTCCTGAATTCAATTCCCAGCAACCACCTGGTTGCTCACAACCATCTATAATGTGATCTGATGCCCTCTTCTGGCTGCAGAGCACTATATATATAATAAATAAATAGAACTGTGATTCAGATCTCTCTTTGGAAGAAATAGGTATTTAACAGTGAGTATCACATCTGAGGACACAGAACTGGTAAGCAATAGCCTAGGGTTCATCTTCACATCTTCTGACTTTGGATGCATAAGCACACACCCCGTCCAGTTATGCACACCTTCGGCTCCGTCTCTCCTCCATGCTCAAGTTCTTGTCTTAATTGGTTTGTAGGATTTGACCCATAGTGGTATTCTGTAGTGGGCTAGGTATAAGGCCTTCATTTGGAGCACTTTCCTAGACTACCCTCATGAGAGAAAAGTCCCTTCAAGGACATTTGAGCACCTTTTCTCTCAGCGTGCTATAGCTCACTCAGTTCAGCGGACAAGGTGAAAGTCTGCCTTTCACATTTGCTACCGTGACTCTCAGAGGACCTGTCTCCCAGCTCACTGTGGCTAACTACAAAGTTTGCCTGGTTATTATAATGTAGAGATGCTTTTAAAGCAGTGGTTCTCAACCTTCCTAACGCTGTGACCCTTTAATACAGTTCTTCATGTTGTGGTGACACCTCTAACCGTAATATTATGTTTGTTACTACCCCATAATTGTAAATCTTCTACTGTTATTAATCATAATGTAAATATCTGTGTTATCCAATGGTCTTAGGTGACCCCTGTGAAAATGTCCTTTGACCCTCCAAGGTGGTTGTGACCCTCAGGTTGAGAACCAGTGTTTTAAAGTATTTGGGAGGAGGTTCATGGGTTATATGAAAAATACCAGGTTATTTTATATAAAGGACTTGAGCATCCAAGTATTAGTATCCACAGGGAAAGGGGGTTCTGGAGCCAAGCCCCATGGGCACTAAAGAGGGCTATGTGCAGTGATGCTTTGGAAGTTCACACTGTAGGGAGGTAGCTTCTAGCTGGTGTGAGGGGACACTATACCAAGTAAAGATAAAAGGCCCCTTCTCTAGCAAGAACAAAAGGTTTGCCAGCCAGGAGAATAGAAGAATCCAAGAAGCCAGAAAGAATACAGGGTGCATTAAGTGTTGAAAATTTTCCTAGAAGCTGACCAATATGGGTCAGATGGAGAGTAATGGGGTCACATCACCAAGGTCTTGTAAGCCAAGCTAAGACTGAAATGACTTCCACGCCCAGTAGGGAGCAAGCAGGAGGCTCGGAAGACTCAGCTGCTAGCTTTAAGGAAGGAACTCCTGTGGGCATTTTTAAGGCATGCAGCAGAGCCTGCTCCAAACCGGCATTTGGAATGCGGCCAGCAGATGGTCCCTACCTGTCTCACTCTCAGAAGGAAGGCCAAGTGATGGCCCTTCCACCTCGTCTTTCTTGTTTCCTTCTTTCGGTTTCGTCTTCCACCCCATTACTAGCCATTTTTGTTTTTGAATTGCTTCAGTGTCGCATGGTAGACAGGGTCAAAAAAAAAAAATCAGAGGAGACTGAAGCAACTGTCTATGCAAATAGGGTAGGACACTGTGAACCCACGGAGACCCGTGTGCTGTCGACACTCGGAAAAAGAACTAAAAATAAACGCATCCTTCAGTCTTCATTTCTCCCTGTTCCATCTTTTGATGCAAAATATGTTTCATTGAAATGATCCTGGGTTAGGCAGGTCATGGGGCTGCTGGCAGGGAGAAGGGATCCGTGTAATTGGCAACATGCTAATCATTTTTGGAAAATGGATTCTAATCTTCCCATCTAATACAGTGGATATGTGAGTAATTGCTTTCCTTCACTAAACTGTTAATGCAACATTAGTGATTGCACTAATTAAAACTAATGAACTCTTAGTACTGATAAACCCTCAGTCCGCCAGCAGATGCACTCCTTCCATTGGCTGTGTTTAACTTCCCATTTGGAAGAGAGGTTCTGAATTAACCTTTAGAAGAGTGCACAAAATTGGGTTTGGAAATGTTAGGCTTTATAGGCTGGGTATAATTCTATCCCTAACCATTAGTGAGACTATTTCCACCGAGGGTGTAATTGAATTTTAAAACACATTTCTTAATTCGATCAGCCACACTCCTATGGTTGGTAAATGGTTGTCTTTCTAAATCCCGACTTCAGGAGGGGAAATCTGTCTTTGGAGTTATCAGTGGCTCTTTGCCCAGCATCTGCTCCCTGTGGTCAAAAGGCTCACCTAGCAGGTTGTTTCTCCTCCGCACTCAGCTCAGGGTAAGGAACTGGGCCGTGCTGCTTGAACAGAAAGAGGAGTCTGCCCAGCTTTAAATGATGCTCTGACGTTCATTCATGCTAGTTACCTGAGGACCGACCCCTGGCAGAGGGACAGATTCCATGTTGCCAACGCCTTTTATTCAAGAGTGGAAGGACAAACAGGCCGAGTGGCATAACATTTGGGGCAAGGGCTAGAGAGTGGGCCTAATGTCAGGGCCTGATCCCACAGGTCAGCCAACAGGTGAGAGTAAAGGTGAGTTGGTGCTTTAGTGTCTAAATGTTTTCTGTCCCTGGGAAGGGCAGTCAGAGGCAAAAAGCTAAGTGTTGCTCATTTGGGTTTTCCTGCCTCTTCACATCTTTTCCTCAGAACCTGCAGTGACGGAACATCACAAGCTCAGGAGGACTCTGGACCACTTCACAAGTGGTTAACAAGTGAGCTAATTGAGAGAGAAGTCCATGAGGCATTATCACCGAGACGGGGCATCCTGAGGTAGCACATGCTCTCCCCCTTCCTCAGATTCAGCTGAATTTGGAGGGCACAGCTGGGTGACACGTTCCTGCGGGGCTGTGTGATCATGCCTGCACTCTTCTTTAAAATACTTTCGTGTGGCAAATGGGAGTCTAAATGCATACATTTTAACACCATGCTCTGGGGGCTGTCAGCACTTGGTTCGGGAATTCACACCTCAGCACGATCACCTAGTGTTTTATTGGAAAAGACCGTACACCAGAGATAATGAGTGCAGTTGCCTCAATTGGTATCTGTATCTCTCATTCACACCAGATGCCGCTAATTAACACTTATGAGTGGGTTCTCATTGGGGAAATTAGTGGCGTGTCAATCAGTGTAACAGATGCTAAGAATGGACTCTCAGTAATGTGTGAGAATTAGTTAAGAGAAGTCAGACAAATTCCTCATTCGTCGAATAGGTCTAGAAAGTGCCTCCTGTCAATACTCGGTACCCAGCCTCTGAGATGGGATTTTTTTTCCAGTAGCTGGATACCCTCCTTTAACAGTTCAGATTTCACTCCACTGCATGCTGGAATTCCAGCACCTGGGAGGCAGAGGCAGGAGGATCACCATGAGTTTTGAGGTCAGCCTAGGCTATAGAACAATTGTCAAGCAGCTTTTTAAATATTCATATTTATAGCCCATGGGTTAGTGCTATGTTTGGTCTTGGCTGGAGAAGCTTCTTAGAGCAGGGAGGGGAGTTGATACAGACTTATAACTGGTCAGAGTGCCAAGAGTAAGTGATGGTGGAGTGATTTTCCCTGAGTGGGACATCTGTATCTCCCCCTCCAAGGCTCAGAAGACATCATGGAAGACGGGGTAGAGAGAACCTAAGAGCCAGAGGATAGGGGGATGGGCAGACGTAATCTTTTGGACATGACATTGGGTGCTGCACTTATGACCTCACCAAAGCTATGGTTGTATGAAAAACATGTGTACAAGATTGGTCCAGTTAACGTTTCATCATGGGAGGGAGGGGGGCCCATCAGGTCCTACCCCTCACAGGGGAGACTATTGGCAGTTGCTAGGGGAGGAGGTATCACTTTCTTCAGTGGTGTAGCCACTGAGCGGTGGTCCCTTGTGCCAGAAAAACAAAAAACAAAGAACCCAGCTACATTCAGGCAAGCAACTCTAACTGAATGGGTGGATTGGATTGCATGCAAAAGGAAGATGTGGAGATGGAAGGGAGCCTCCTAAGAAGAAGGTTTCAGAGGAAGGGGGTGAGAGAGGGCAGTGAAAATGACTGAAACTCACTATATACATGTATGGTGTATGAAGTCGTCAAATAATTAAAAGGAGAGGGGGGTGGCAATCCTACCTCACCCGCCCCCCCCCAACACAAACAAAAAGAGCCATTCTGCATGCAGTTTCTTTTCTATTGACTAAAGTCCCTGAAGTGGGGTATGGAGACGGCTGGCTGAGTCAGGATTTATCTACACCATCGGTCTACTCAGTAAGTGGTAAGGGGGAAACAGGATGCTACTGCTGCAAACAGAAGAAGTAAGCAACAACTTTGATGGACAAATCTATTTTAAAGCAGGATCCATGAGTCACAAACAGCATGGAGAGATCCATAGAGATGGCCAAACAGACACTGCTGTGGTATCCAAGCCTCCTAGGCTGGTCCTCTGATAAGTGAAATCCCTGTTTATGGAAAGAAAATGGGGATATGATGCCATAAAAACCAGGGCAAAAACGCAGCCTTGAGTCCCTAGCGTTGAGACCATGAGGCTATCTTTTCATTTCTAGGACAGAATTAGTTGGTTTAGCCATGGTTTTTTTTTTTTTCCCTCACTAGGATCATTGTTGATGCAGGTAGAGTGCCCGGCACACACAGATGGTTGGCGCACACTGGTAGCGCAGATGTACTGATAATAGCCTTCTTTAGGACAGCCACACTGGTTCAGTCCTTTATCCCACACAGCTGTGTCAGCCATGGCCCCAGCCAAGATGCCTGTGTGAGGTATTCATGTGCTCTGGGCAGGGGTGCTGCCTTGCCCCCATCCCTGACCTGTGATGTGGTCAGAAGGCAACCCAGCACCAGATAACTCACTTCTTTATTCAACCTGCACCGAATGTCACTAGTTGGTGGCCTTCTCTCCTCAGTTGGCCTGGAGTCACTGATGACAGGGATTATATTTAGTTTGCTGAGTGCTGTGTCCTGGTGATGGGCAAGAGCAGCACCTTGCAGCTCCAGGTGGGCTAAGGGATTCCCAGTGAGCACACACTGACGGAATGAAAGAATAAGCACATGGCCCATCAACTCTTCTTGCCCATATGCAGTGGTGGCTCTGTCCTCCACCCTGGAGAAATGTGTGTATGCGGTGTGTGTGTGTGTGTGTGTGTGTGTGTGTGTGTGAGAGAGAGAGAGAGAGAGAGAGAGAGAGAGAGAGAGAGAGAGAGAGAGAGAGAGAGAGAGAGAGAGAGAGAGAGATATTCCACAAATTCGAAGCTGGGAGCTCATTGCCATGAAGTCCTGGAAGCCCCATATCATGACCCTGACAGGAATAGAATGCAGATGCTACATTCAAGCTTGACAAGGAGGCGGGCTCAGACCCATTTCCAGCTGTCAGGGTGGGAAGTAAAAAGGGAAACTTCACATGCCAGAGAGGCATTTATTTTGCTTTTACTTTGGAGAGTTTACTGGAACGCATCAATCATTTGCTTTTCGATTGTAAAGGGCAAATAGATTGGAAAGTGCAGTCTGCTGGGTTAATACAGGAAATCTGTCCAACTCCTTGGTAGATCTAGACTGATTTTCTCTCATGCACCTTGACAGGATCATTGGCCTAACAAATGGCTGGAGAGCTCCACACTTCCTTATCTATTATCCATCGCAGAGATAACTTCAGCACAAGCAAAGATTATTGTTGAGCTCTAGGTCTGTCCTTCTAGGAGATGAGTCACTGTGATGATTTGAATAAGAATGGTTGGTCCCTTAGGCTCATAGATTTGAATGCTTAGTCACCAGGGAGTGGTGGTATTTGAAAAGATTATAAGGATTAAGAGGTGTGGCCTTGTGGGAGGAAGTGGGTCACTAGAAGTGGGGTTTGAGCTTTCAAAAGCCCATACCAAGCCCAGAGTCTCTCTCCCTCTCCCTCTCTCTTTGCCTGCAGGTCGGGGTGTAGCTCTTAGCTCCAGCACCATGCCCACCCACCCGCATACTGGCATGCTCTCTACCACCATGGACTAAACATCTGAATCTGTAAGCAAGCCCTCAACTAAATGCTTTCTGTTATTGGAGTTACCTTGGTCATGGTGTCTCTTTAAAGCAATCGAACAGTGACTAAGAAAGAAACGAATGAGTTGTGTTCACACAGAGCCCTACAATGTACCACATTCCATCAATATTCCCACACTCTATCCAGATAACTAGGGTGCTGGACTCCCCTCCCAATGCCCGAGGCAGGTCCCTGCAGTCTATGCTATGCAGGGATCCATCAACCAGTAGACAAATCCTTAAGCTCAAACAGTGGGTGGGTATTTAGGGATGTGTGAGAAGAATTTGGATGTGTGAGCTGTAGTGTCCACTTGGCTTTATGTGAGGCTCCTCACAGCATGGGATGAGCCAGGTGTGGAGAAAAGGGGACTGTTGTCTGGAACTGTGCACATAGTTCATTACAAAGGTATTAGTTATGTAGTTAGAAAAAATGAAGCATATTTATAGAGCCTCATACCTTGAGTTTTCACTTTGAAATATTTTAGGGGTGTGTGTGTGTGGGGGGGGCTTTCACTTATAATTTTGCTGTGAGCCCTGCAGGTGTTCAGGGCAGTCCTAACTACAGTCACGGCACATAGTTGGAAGAAAGCTGCTTTCTCTCCATTTATCTCTGGCTCTGATTTTTATCTGTGAGACTTGGAGCATGCTAATGAGTCTTGCAGATGAAAGGATTTTTCTTAGAAGTGACTTTTTGCAGAGTTGAACTTTTATATAGCAGCTGGTAAGTGGAAGCTAGGCCGACGTGAGCAGTTTAAAGGTTAAAATTTAATTACCAGGAACTCCATTAACTAGAAGCATCCCTGTAGGGGATGACTGACTGCAGGGGCGGGGAGAAGGGGGAGTGTTGAGTTTCCCTGGGAGAGCAAGCTGAGCAAACCTGGACACCCCCCGGATTGTGGGCAGAAGTGTTGATCTATTTACCTCAGAGGGCACTGCAGCTCACCGAGTGCTCTCACCACAGGGAGAAGGTAGGCTTCCGGAAACTGTTACATATGCAAGTGTAAGTGCGGAGAGCAGGCATGCTTACACATTTTGAGTGGGCAGAAGTGTGACCCGGGTGGTATGAGACAATATGATGGCTTGGTTGTCCCAAGGCCAGGAGTGGGCCTTCAGTTCTCAGTTCTTCAAAGACACCATGACCCAGAACTCTACAAGTTCAACTTGTCCCAAGTCTCTAGCCTTCCCGCCCTCTGCAGAGCACCCTTGGATCAGCTGGGTTTTGTGAAAGCAGAGTAAAGCTGAAGTAGTCCTGACTTAAGGATGCTAGACTTTTAACTTGGCCAGTTTTTCAGGTGATAGGCAATTCACTAAGACATAATCTGACTGATCCTGTCTCCTCATTTGTCTCCAGATCCCCCTCCCTGCCCCCTGCCCCCACCCCCCACCCTGGATGAACCCATGCTTACAAACAAACAGTCCTCAAATCTTTCTAGATCCTAAGACTGAGGGGAAAGCAAGGGTTTCTTCTGCCTGCCTGCTTGAGATCTCTGCTCAGAATTCCTATTTCTTACCTTACTATTTGACTCTTGCCTGAATAAGTGAAACTGGAGATGACGTCACTATCAGAAGACGTGGTGTCTACTTCAGGCATGAATGTAGCTCACAGGCCCTTCCCAGGGTACCTGTACCCCACAGGTACCCCAGGCTAGGAACCAGACTCATACAAAGCTGGAGCAAAGGGTCATCTCTCCCTCCCTCCCTCCCTCCCTCCCTCCCTCCTCCCTCCCTCCCTCCCTCCTCTCTCTCTCTCTCTATTCTCTCTCTCTCTCTCTCTCTCTCTCTCTCTCTCTCTCTCTCTCTCTCTCTCTCTCTCACACACACACACACACACACACACACCCTGTCCTCCAATGCAGGCATAAGTTCAAATTACCACTTTAGGCTCTCATAAGAATATATCCTTAAAATGGGACGTATGTCATTTTCTCAAGAGTAGATGGGAAATCGTAGATGTAGAATAGAAAGAAAATTGATTTTGAAGTCATGCCAATGTGAGCGTAAACCCGGACTCTTTAATTAACCTCTGCATGCTTCAGTTTCCCAGCGTATAAAGTGGGAATTGTAAGATCTCACAGGGGCTGGCTAAGGACTGAATGGGATTCAGAGAATGCTGAAGGACACTAAAGCGCAAAGTAAGAAAGCCACAGGCGGTAGATACAGTCATCACCCTCAGCAGCAGACAGCTGACTGGGGCACAAGATAAGGACATGCACTTTACATAACTTCTAGAATTACACCTGGAGTAGATGCAATCGTAGATCGTGAGTGCTCTTCCAAGTAGCCTTTAAAGCCTCTTGATAATTTCAATTGGAATTAATATTCTCACAGGCAAAAGCCTTTTGCCGAGTATTTCCACCTGGCCATTAGACAGTGAATATGGGTTACAATGCCCAGAGTAAGCTTAGTGAGTACCTATGCAGAATGCAATTGGAATTTACTAATGATCACTGCAGCCGCCGCCACCAACCACCACCACTACCATCTTTATCATCATCATCTTCAGCTTCCTCATCACCACCACCATCCTTACTACCATCATCATCATCATCATCATCACCACCCCACCACCACCACCACCACTACCATCTTTATCATCATCTTCAGCTTCCTTGTTACCACCACTACCATCATCATCATCATCACCCCACCATCATCATCATCATCATCATCATCACCCTACCACCATCATCATCATCATCACCACCCCCACCACCATCATTGTCATCATTACCACTACCAAGCCTTTGGTTAAGGTAATGCTGCGGTATGAGTTTAGACAATCTAAATGAACAGATCGAGGTATTATTCATCCTCCCATAATCCTCTTCAGCAATTTCTTTCTTCCTTGAGTGCCTCTCCTTCAGGGCTCTTGAACCAAAGGAAAGGGGGAGGGTAGGAGGGATATGTATGTGGTTACTGTCTCTGGGTCACTGATAAATTAAGAATCTAGGAAGTCCCGCCTCTCCCCTTTCCGTTTGTTTGGCTCTTCTGTTGGAGCTTGTATGATTGCCTGTGATGTGAATAGCTAGCTGGGGATGGAAGGAAGGTGTGAGAGTCACACTTGGGTCAGAGCAATGGAGACCAAGAGCCCTGTGGATCATTTCCAGAGAGCCACAGGACCTGGGGAATTGAAGACCAGTGTTGAAGCAGATCCCAGCACTGCCTGCGAGAGTAGGGAACTGGTCCTGTAGTCCTAGAGCAGGGAGCGACTTTCTGAGACTAGACTAAAGGGTGCATCTCTGACAAGGAAATAAACACCTCATTGCATAAGCAGCTCCCCTCACCCCCAACCCAAGAACCAATGCAGCCTCAAACGGCTACTGATAGCACCAAGTATCCTCATAAGTGACGTGGGGCAGGTGTTTTATTAAGTCTAGATCTTTGTCAGATGCTAGGCGCATATTTAATAAAAATCAGGCTTCGGGGAGGTATGAAGGGAGAAGGGAAAATTGTTGCCCTCTGGGCTTGGGAGCTTAGCCATCCAGCCAGTCCCAAATAATTCATTCATCTACTGTTCATCTTTGAGTTATTACAGTTGCAGTATGTCTCTAAGGAACAAGTTTATTAGTGCGCTAAGATAATTAGTTGGTGCTACATCAAGGCAATTCAAATTATCCCCATGTAGGTGTTTCTTCCCAGAATTCACCATGGCTCCATTTCTACCCTGGTCTATTTTGTTCACTTGTCTCCCCATCAGAGAGTGTTCACTTCCTATGCAGTTTCTAGACTCCTCCACAAAGCCTGCTCTCTTAATTAGAGATTACATTTCTAGCCTCTATAGTTCAGCCTTCTCTGGCTAAAGTTCTTCGTCTTGCATAATGCCCTGCACCTGGGTTCCCTGTGACCACCTAGGACAGCCCGTCTCCCCAACTTGTGGATCAGTGGAGTGGAGGGCACATCTAGAGCTCAGGCCATCCCAAAGCTCACATGTGTATAAATCACATAGCATGCTAGAGGTTTCATAAGCACCAGAGCATCCCCACTGTCCTCACTCCCATTCAGTTTGCACACAAATCACCTATGCACCTTGTTAAAATGCAAACTTGGCCTCAGAGGGTCTGGACCAGCCAGCACAAGAGCTGGAGCCTCCTTCTGGTCACTTTACCTTGAAGAACGAGAGGTTCACTCACTCTCGTTGGACCACTTGCATCAGACCTGGGAGTCCCTTCCCTACCTCACAAAAGAACCTGATACCCCTGTCAGAATCAAGGAGAAGGTTCTAAAGGACCTCAGCCATCACCTTCTGTGTCTTTGATGCTCTTCCGGCCAGGCTCCATTGTGATCTTTACAATAGAGGTAATGGGGCTGTAAGCTGAGCTGGCTTGCTGCCTGATTTAGTAGTCAGCCAGAGCCCTGCAGACAGCCTTACAGCAAAAATTCACAGGGGGGGACTAGGAAGGCAGAGTCCTGAGGGAATTCTTATCCACAGAATGGGAAGTTCCTGAATCTTCCTTTTCACAACATTTAAATTCATATGTTAGTAAAGAAGTTAGCTTTAATTAATAAATTATCCATTTTTATAGCTGCCTGTAATTCCCTACTATTTAGCTTAATGGGGATTTCATATGCAGAGTTTCAAAGCAGCTCTCCCCCGCCCCTCTCTCAGCTTTAACTAATAAGACATAAATAAATGTGCTGTTCTCCAGGGCCTACTGTTTTTCATACCTTTCTATATAATAATTTATTCATCCATCCATCTGTCCATCGGTCCACCCACATACCCACCCACCCACCACTGTGCATTTTATATTGAAGTTTGTGAGGTACTGGAAATAAAACAGTGAACAAAGCAAGTGTGACCCCTCTCCTCTCAGAGGTTATGTGGAACCCCAGCCATGGGACTCCATCTTGTTGTTAGACTTCATCTTAGGCCTGTCTTCAAGGTCATCCCAGTTACTGTAAAAACCACAAACTGTTCCAGGAAAAGAACCACCCTAGGCTTGAGCCAATCAGGGGACAGCAGGAAAGTCCCAACCATCCCCACACCCACTACTTCAGTGAGATTTGAGAGCCCTTGGGCTTGAGTTTAAATAAAGACCCCTTGTTTTTACATACAGCTTCGGACTCCTGGTGGTCTTTGGGGATCTAGTGATCCGGGCATAACAGTTACTTTTCTCAAAGGGAAAGGCAATCTTTCACCTGTAGAAGAAAGCTCATCAGGTATCCTGGTCAGGTTCTGGCAGTGGTGGCTCAAACTGAAGGGCCAGAGTGAGCCTGGTTGGATCTCTACTGTTTAGCTCTGGTGTGAAAACCTAAATATCACCCCCTAAGCCCCACTCAAGGGTGATGGGGGGAATGAAAGAAGACACTAACTCCATTTTGTGCTTGGTCTCCATTATAGGACCAGGCCTGAGCCCCAAAGTTATCAGTTCTAAGAACAGACCATCAAAACCCCCCACCTGAAGGGCAGTTCAGAGATCACCACGGGAATGTGGAGAAATCTTATCTCAAGACTGGCCATCTGTGCTTGACACCCTTATATGGTTTAGGTATCTCATCTTGTGGTTAAACGTTCATGATACACAAGAATGCAGCCTGCTGGCCACCTGGAGATGGGCCAATTAAAAACTGACTCATATAACTGCCCTGATGCCCATCAATCAGGTTTTAGATGACCTAACTCTTGCTGGAATTCCCCTCTTTATCCATCAAAAGGCCTGTGAGTCGATGTCCAGGGTCAACATTTTGTAAAGTGGCTGATCCCTGCATGCAGGATTCTTGATTTGCGAAATAAAGACACTCTTGCTGGTTGCATATGTGAGCAGTGCTCTCTGAGCAGCGATTTCAGACTTAGCACAAATAATTTAGTAGAAGGACATTGTCTTGGTTATGGTTTCTATTGTTGTGAAGAGACACCATGACCACAGCAACTCTTATAAAGGAAAGCATTTAATTAGGGCTGGCTGACAGTTCAGAGGTCCATTATCACCATGGTGGGAAGCATGGCAGAATGTGTGCAGATGTGGTGCTGGAGAGGTACCTGAGAGTTCTACATCTGGGTCAGCAGGAAGAGAGAGTGACCCTGGGCCTGGCTTGAACACTTGAAACCTCAAAACCCATTCCCAGTGCCAACAAAGCTTCCTACAATCCCTCCTCCAACAAAGCCACACCTCCTCCCACAAGGCCACACCTCCTAACAATGCCACTCCCTATGAGTCTATGGGGGTCCATTTTCATTCAAACCACCACAGATGTGATGGTTGGTTTTAAGGTCAACTTGGCACAAATTAGAATGACCTGAGTAGGGAGCCTCAGACAAGAGCCTGACTGCTTAAACCAATGTGGCTTTTGCTGTTGACTGGGACCAGCGGCTGGCCAGGAAGCTTTCAGGGTTTTTGGCACCAGTTTGGGACTGCTGAGGTAGGCCCAGCAACTATGGGGTTGTTGGCCAACTTGGTGTAAGACAGCTATTGTCAGAATACCCAAGGCACCAGCCTCAAGGACAGTTCATACTAATAAGGACAAGGACAGGGACCCTGTGAGAAAGACAGAGTAGACATGTGGACCCTGTTCCCCCTCCACTCCTGTGGTCAAGGGAAAGCCTCTTTCTCTCTCAAACCTCAGATTCTATGACTGCACAGTCATAGAATATAACTGTGATGTGTACGTATGATATGGTACGTCTCTTCCAAGCAGGATGAGTAAAGATGTTTTAAAGACAAAGCCCACTTGTGAGGGAAGTCTTAGGTCAATGGAGACCACAGAGGACGGTGTCTGAAACACACATTGTCTTAAAGTGCCCGTCTTAAGCACAGCACGTGCATCGGCTCAACCTCACACTGCATCTGGGACACACAGACAGAGAACAGAGAAGGTGAGATCTGTCTGCACGGGGCCACTTCCTCCCTGCCCCCCCCCCCATCCAGCCGCCACTCATCGACATGTAGATGGCATGGGGCTCATATTTCATTTCATTCCGAGAAGAGCTTTCCTTCCTATCCCGCCTAGCTCATTAGTTGGCAGAGGAGTCAAGGACCTGGATCTAATCCTAATTGTAAGTAAAGAACACGCATAGTAAGGAGGATAAATTTTCTGCTGAGAAAGGATGTGTGTAAGATTCCAAAGTCAAGCCGGGTCGGGTGGGAGGGTGGTGTGGGGGGAGGATCTTTTTCTCCTCTAGATGGGTTATGTCAACAGTCTCTTTTCCTACCTCAGATATCGGTGGAACTGGTTTTAAACTTACTGTTTTCTGATTAGGAGATAGTGCATTCCCATCACAAACATTTTAGAAAATTCTACATGGTGCAAAGACAAGAATAGCATACTCTCACAATGTCCACCATCTTGATAGGAGTCTTATTAATGTTTTGCTGGGCACGCCTCCTGCCATGTCTTTTAACACAAATGTCTAGATTATAGCATGTGTATTCTTACATACCACTTTCCCCAATTTCATGGTCGTGAAATAATATGCGTCAAAGATGCAAATAAAAAGCACCATTTTAGGAGCTCCCTTGGCCTTAGAGAACCCAAGGAGAACTCACACGGGTGGGATATGATTGGCTTTATTTGTACCTTCTTGAGCAATATGAGGTTGCTCCGTGAAGTCCATCGTTTTTTGTTCATTCATTTGGCAAACCACATACATATTAAGAATAAAAAGGAAAGTAGGATTTTCATTCAGAGCCTCAAAGAAGACATGGTCTTGTCCCAGAGTCACTCTGTGCAACCTGTATTTGTCTCAATCTCATTGACCTCTCGATCCAACCTCTCTTGTCCACGTGGTTCCAAGGGATGCTGGCCTTGTTGTTGGAAGCAGTCAGGCTTTACAGTCTGACCATCCCCCATTTCCAGCCCTGTCTTGTTCGGCCTCTGGGTTTAACAATGGCATAAAATTAATTTATAGCTCTTGCCAGGAAGAACACAAATTTTCATCTTGGCCTGTCAGACGGAAGGAAGCTCTAGCTCACTCAAGTGAGTAATTGTTGACCCATGCTACTTATTAGAGATTGTACTGGGGTCACCCCGTTTGTTGTTTTAACCCATGGGCCTCCATGGGAACTGAATTGGTAATGAGAGAGAACATCTTTGTCTTTGTGGGTGACCTCTCCTGGGGCTGTGTTCACAGCAGACATTGGGATGACGGCTTCCTTCCACAGCCAACCATGGAAACCACAAGCTTCCAGGGTCCACTGGTTCCTCCCAGGGCCCTGGGGAAAATGACAATGAACCCAAAGGCAGGTATAATTGTTCTATGCCTGTGGAGCACCTAGGATATTCTAGAAGTGTTGAGCAGGATCTGGTCATAGATATTGCTACTTTAGCCTTTAGAAGTTCCCCAGTGTCTGGCATACATGCAGCCATACATTGGAGTACATGCCAGATGCATGTCGGTAAGCAGGGTACATTCTTTTCAGAATCAAATGGCTTGACATTCAGGGAAGATCTGTGTGAGAGGTGGCAATAAAGTGAGCCACGAATAAGAGGTGAGTCTGGTTTGTGGATGGGGGGCAAGCTTCAAAGGATGGTGTCTTAGTTAGGGTTTCTATTGCTGTGAAGAGACACGATGACTACAACAACTCTTATAAAGGAAAGCATTTAATTGGAGCTGGCTTACAGCTCAGAGGTTTAGTCCATTATCATCATGGCAGGAAGCATGGCGGCATGCAGGCAGACATGGTGCTGGAGAGGTAGCTGAGCATTCTACATCTGAATGGGCAGGCAGCTAGAAGAGAGACACTGGGCCTGGCTTGAGCTTTTGAAACCTCAGCAAGACCACACCTACTCCAACAAGGGCACATCTCCTAAGTTTTCCTAATAGTTCCACTCTCTATGAGTCTACAGGGGCCAATTTCATTCAAACCACCACAGATGGGGAGCACCTTGGGGACAGGAAGGACTTGGTCTTTTCAGGAACTGATTCTAGCAGAACACATACAAGCAAGGCAGATTAAGGATGCTCCCAAGTTTACCATGTCATTACGTCCTTAAGAGTCTTACCAACAAGGCGGAAATGCCCTGAATCTGAAGTGCATCCAATACAGCCAACCTACTGAGCATTCTAGCCTAGGCCTTCTTCTGACGTGGAGTATCTTCTCTTTATGATCAGGGGCTGACTGGGAGCTACAGCTCACTGCTGCTCCCCAAGAGTGTCATGTCTTGTAGCCAACCCTGAAAGACCACATGCATTACTCTTGATGCATTCGTGAAATTGAAAGACTGTAAACTTGGGACCATCTCTCCAGAGCACTTTGAAAGGCAGAGGGGAGTGGGGAGGGTGCAAAGAGGTCTCTTCACACTTTCAGTCAGTCCATATGCAGGAAATATGTAAGGACATATATCCTTCTTTTTTTTAAAAGATGTATTTATTTGACTTTATGCACATGGGTATTTTGCCTGCACATACATAAATACATATCATGTGCATGCCTAGTGCCATAGATCACCTGGAACTGGAGTTACAGACAGTTGTGAGCTGCCACGTGGGTGCTGGGAATTGAACTCAAGTCCTCCAGAGGAAGGAGGTTAAGAAATGGCTCTTAACCACTGAGCCATTTCTTCAGCCCTGACATATGCCCTTCTAATGTTGGTGACTAAGTCTAATACGAAAATGTATGTATACAGCCTTTCAGGGAGCTGCATACATCCTCTTGCCACCTCTCTAGTAAAGAACAATTACTCTGAGACATCCTCTCAGCATTATGAAGTGTTTTCATGCCTGGTGTCTCCTGTAATTGCCTAGGCTAGCTCAAGGGCATTGGTTACTGTGATGGGTCGATTTTCATGCCAACTGACTGGCTTTAGACTCAGCATGGAAACATACCTCTGTGTCTATGATTGTATTTCCAAAAAAGTTGAGCCCAAGAGGGAAAGCCTACTCAGAATGTGAGTGGCACCATCCCATGGATTAGGAGAAAACAAGCTGAGTGCCAGCATTCATCTCTTTCTGTTGCCTGAATGTGGATAGGGCGCGGCCAGCTGTTTCATTCCTGCTGCTGTGACTTCCTCATCATGGCAGACTGAACTCTCAAACCGTGGGCCGAAAGAAATCCTTCTTTGATTTTTTTAAACGGTTCTTGTCAAGTGTGTTGTGACAGTGACAAGAAAAACTCACTAATACAGTTGCTCAGGTGGTGGCTAACTGATGCTCTCTCCGTGTCCCAGGCGTTGGTCTAGGCCAGCTGATGGAGACACAAAAGGGCGCTGGGGTACGTTTTTGTGGGGATGTCTGTTCGCGCTGACTGGTGACACAGTCGGAGAAGAAAACATCTTTCCTAGGAATTGTGACATTTCTTAGGAGAATTATTACAATGTAAAAAAAAAAAAAAATTCAACAAGGTGCTGGGAATTAATTTTCTCCCAGTCCTAGCGATGATGTTGGGGTATATCATGGAGTAAGGCAGGGGGTGAATGTGCTCAGGTCGTCTTTCCTCCGGGCTTGGGGGTGTAGCCCCTGGGTAGGAAGGAGAGTGGGGAAAATTTCAGGATTGTCAGGGTAATTCCTCAATAGAAATAGTAAACAAGCTCCGTTTGCTGTCACAAAAGCTCATGCCTTGGGACAAGCGGCTGGCAGCTCTGTATTCTGAACCACAGCTCAGAAGCCTTGGTGTGGTTCATGAGAGTCCTCAGCTGGCTCCAGATCTGCATTGTGTGTGTTGTGATCTCGGGATGCAGTGGAAACTTCGAGAGGGCAGAACAAAAGCCAGGCATGGTAGCGCACACCTTTAATTCAGCACTCAGGAGGCAGAGGCAGGCGGATCTCTGTGAGTTCAAAGTCAGACTGGTCTATAGAGAGAGTTCCAGGAGAGCCCAGGTTACACAGGGAAACTCTGCCTTGAGAAACCAAACCAAAGCAAACCAAAACAAAAAAGACAGCACAATGAGAATCTGCATTGAAGCAGCCATAGACAAAAAGGCTGTGGGCTGCACTCCACCAATTGATGGTAAAGCCTTATTGCTGAAGAGAACACACACACACACACACACACACACACACACACACACACACACACACAGCTCATAGAAGATTGTGAGCTTGTAACCACCTAGAACCTCCACCCCTATGGGCTAGTGTCCATGGTACAGGAAAGTACTCTGCACACTACCAAAGGAGAAAGGTAGACACCAACCCAGCTACGGGCTCTTTAATCTACAGTGCTGACCTGTAGCATGTGCTAGTGAAGCCATGACACAAAAGCCTGTTAGAGTAACCAATGAGATAGAACCCACCCCTGATACCCCTAGTGTCACTAAGAACCTGAGACCAGGTAGTCCAGGGATCTAAGGAAAAACCAAATACTACAGTTCTGCTAAAGGAACACAGGCACAGAATGACTTCTGATGACACATTCTGCTCTACTTATTGGTTAGTATCTTGCTAGGCTTTCATAAGAGAAGCTTCCTCCTGCAGCAAATTGGAAAAAAAAATACAGATCCACAGCTGAACAACGCACATAGAGTAAGAGTCCTTGGAACACTCAGTCCTAAATGAGATGTCTCCATCAAATCCCTCCCCTTAGGGGTCAGGAAAGTCTATGGAAGGAAGCTGGAAAGATAGTGAGAGCCAGAGAGACTGGAGAACACCAAAGAAACAAGGCCTTCTAAACACAATAGGATCAAAGCACATACGGACTCACCAAGTCTGGCAGCATGCACAGGGCCTGCCTGGGTCTGTGCCAGATGAGGTCCCAGTACTAAGAGAAGTGGACACAAGCCCCCATCCCCAAACCAGAGGCTATCTCCAATTGATAGCCACTCACAAATGAAAAATGCTTTTCTCTGACGGTCTCACCGGACACACAAACCACTCATGAAGCCAGGCCCGTGCCCAGCAGCAGATGGTCAACACAAAGCACACTCAGTGGCATCTTTGGAGGTTCTTTTTCTCATATATTTTGTTGGAACTTTTTTTTTAACTTTACAATTTCTTAGCATATATATTATGGCTTCCCAGTTCCTGTTTTTATGTGATTCCTGTGTGTGCAAACCTGTGTGCATCTGGGTTCATATGTGCTTTTCCTGCCTTTTCTTTGGCTCTTTTCTTCTGTTTATTTGTTTTTGTTTTGTCCTATTCTGGTTTGTTTAGTTTTATTTTATCTTACCACAATTCTTTAGAAGCCTGTCTGTTTTCTAACACAGAAAGGAGTATGAATTCAGACAGGAAGGCAGGTGGGGGATTCTGGATTCTAGGAGGAGCTGAGGATGGGAAGCTGTGATCAGAATATATTGTATGAAAAAAGTCTATTTTCAATAAAAGAAGAATAGATAAATATATCTCCTAAGTAGTAAATTGTCTTGAAACTTTAACAATCAGAATGCTTTTGCATGTTATATTTTTTGGTATTTTTGTTTTTGTTTTGTTTTGTTTTGTTTTGTTTTGTTTTGTTTTCGAGACAAGGTTTCTCTATGTAGCCTTGGCTGTCCTGGACTTGCTTTGTAGACCAGGCTGGCCTTGAACTCACAGCGATCCGCCTGCCTCTGCCTCTCGAGTGCTGGGATTAAAGGTGTGTGCCACCATGCTTGGCACATGTTATGTTTTAAAAATAGAATCACTTTTATTTTATGTGCATTCATTATTAGGAGTAAGTTAATGTTTATGTATCAGTATCACTACCTGCATTACTATCTGCTACAACATGACTAGCTTTGCTACCCTCATGATAGGTGAAAGAAGCCAGTTACAAAAGTCTACATAGTGCACAATTTACATTTGGATAAAGGAAAAGAACAAGAAAGGATGAGTCCCAGCACTCAGGGAGGCAGAGGCAGATGGGTCGATATGAGTCTGAGGTCAACCTAGACTACAAAGTGAGTCCAGGACAGCCAAAGCTACACAGAGAAACCCTGTCTTGAACGCCCCTCCCCACTCCATAAAAAAGGATGTCAACAAAATACATTTGTCCAACAAGGCATCAACCTTAAATTGTTAACACTTCAGGAGTTTTGAGAGCTGAGAGTTAAACACAATCTTTGTTAAAATAAAATTACATAAGCTTAGAATTACCCAAATCAGATTAAGCACACAGAGACAAAGTACATCAAATGTACTATTTTTAATTGTCTTGCAAGTCTGTGTCATATCTGTATCCGACAGCAGTAATGCTACATAATGTCAAGCATTACTTCCTAACTTCCTGCCCCATAATGTGAGACTGGCAATTTGAAATTAGCCATGGCAGGAATACTTAAAGAGTTTGCTGTGTGGTCAGATTAAACTTCATGTGGAGTAGCACAAATGATGGAGGAGATGTTCCTTCCGTAGCTAAAACTGTCATCTGATTTAGCTCGGAAGTTGTTCTTGTCGTTCGGGAGTGACTGATAAGCTGGTGCGTATCTTTAGCACTTCACTTTTACCTTGTTACCATACAGGAAAGCGTTAGCCGACATTCACACTGAAGTTACACATAGTGGCAGGGTGACTTCCTTCCTGTACTGGAGAATCCATTACCGTCTGAGTGTGTCACACGATGGTGAGATCACAGCTGTGGGTTGGTTATGAACACAAGAATCCAGTAAAATCGGTGAAGGCTCTTGAGTGGTTTTAGGGAAGTTAAAATAAAGAGGAGCAGAGGAGATGGCTCAGACAGTAAGATGCTGAGGACCTGAGCTCAGATCCCTAGCACCTATCTACGAAGCCAGGTGCCTATAACCTCAGCTGCAGGGAGGTGGATCCAGGTGCAGGGATGTGTGTGCCTATAACCTCAGCTGCAGGGAGGTGGATCCAGGTGCAGGGATGTGTGTGCCTATAACCTCAGCTGCGGGGAGGTGGATCCAGGAGGATCCCTGAGGCTCACTGGACAGCTGTCTAGCCAGACTGGTGAGAGATTCAGTGAGAGGCCCTGTCTCAAAAATAAGGTGGACAGAAGTGGAAGAAGACATGAAATATCAACCTCTGGCCTCCGCATGTACACACACAAACATATACACACCTCACGACACAAAAATAAAGTAAAATAAAAATTACAAATTTCATAGTGAGTTGTGTATATATTGTTACATTCTCAAATTTTATAATAAATGTGTCCCACAGAGATCCACATGCTCATGTAAATGCACACATAGACTCATGCACACACGCGCACACACACACACACACACAGACATTTTCCTCCAGAAGAGCCAATTATTAAACATCTGCCAAAATGTTCCTTTGTAGGGCTCCAGAACCTGGTCTCTGTTCTGAGTAAAGTTGGGGATCTTCAACTTGTCTAAGAATAAGTTTCTACTCCTCATGGGATGAGACCCCCGCCCCCAAGTGCAAATTAAACTCAGCTATAAAGGGAAGAATGCTACCTTTCCCGCACATCTCCACTTCTGAGTGTGCTCAGAATTTATTCCCGTTCTGCATCGGGAGGCTGAGTTGAGCAAGGAGGCTGGGAGGCCCATGCCACCAGCAGTGTGCCGCGCTTCAGGGAGGGAAGGGACTTCCAAGCCTGTTGTAGCAATATTGATGATCCCTGCCTGGTCCTGACTCATAAAAGAAGCTGACATGGGTCAATGCATCCTGAAGTGGATATAAATCCCGAGGCTGCCCCACCTGGCCTCTGACCTTTCAGCAGCTGCTGCCTTTAGGCAATTGGCTGAGCTGCTGGAGGGAAGTGGGGATGGGGTGTGTGTGTGACCACAGAACTAAGGCCTGTAAATAGACCTCACAATTTTTGTTGCACACTTCAGGTTGCACTGGGAATTTGTAGAGCGTGAGTTAGAAATCATTGCAAGCATGCTTTGTTGTGTCGACAGACCCATGGACTCAGAAGCTCTCTGGCTATTATAACAGAGGCCCCAGATAAATCATGTACGCTCAGTAGAAATTGCGCACCTCATGGAAAATTGTCAGGCATCGTCCCTGCTCATGCCTGGAGTCTTTTGTTTTCTGACTTTGGAAGGGAGGGACAAAGGTTTAGGTCATCTACATCTAGATCAGACAGGACTGAAATGAAGGAAGACTGAGCTGGAAAAGTCCCCAGGCTGCTCCCCTGAGAAGGCTCTGTCTTCATAATATAAGGGTTTTCACAACAAATTCCCCTTAGGAAAAAAGTAAAGTGAGGGGCTGCGGAGCTAACCCAGCCAGTCAGGGCTTGCTTGCTGTGTATGCACGTAGACTTGAATGTAGAGTCCCAGATCCATGTGAAAAAGCCAACCGTGATAGAGGGTACCTGTAATTCCAGTGAGGCAGACACTGGTAGATTCTGGGGGCTCCCTGGCCAGCCAGCTTCCCTTAATAATTGAGCCCCAAGTCAAGAAAAGACTTGTCTCAAAACATAAGATGAAAGGCAATCTGAGGAAAAGACATCTGAAGGTGACCTCAGGCCTCTACATCCCCAAACACCATAGACAGACAGGCAGACAGATAGACAGACAGACAGACCGACAGACTGACAGACCGACAGACAGACACACACACACACACACACACACACACACAGAGCAATACGTAACTGTACATGAATAATGTAGATTCTCTTATAAAACATAAACATACTACGCTAAAATTTACTGAAAGCACCAACACCAGGTAATGGTGGTTTTCTCTGGATGCAATTACAGGCAATGCTTTGCTCAAAGGTCTTAACATGTCTTTACAGAGCATGCACACTTCTTTTCATGGTTGGGGGGAAAAAAAGCATTATTTTAAATATAATGTAGTTGAGGGAAGAGGCATGAAACAAACAAATAAACAAATAAATAAAAAAGAACAACCCAAAGAAATCCAGAGCAATGGTGATAAAGCCTATCACTCAGCCTTGACTAAACCAGCCTGGACACATGGTCCTGCACGCATCCGGCAGCAGCAAGCTGAAGGTGCAGGCCACCTAGGGTCGGGGAACTCAAACAACAGCAGCTGCTGACAACAGTCTAGATCTAGAGCCTTTGTCTTCCCAAAAGGGACACCAGGGTCCCCAGATGCTCAACCCGCCTTCAGCTGCCAAAGGAAGTGAGAGATGCTAGGTCAGCCTCATCCCTCATTTGCTGACTCTGACTAGTGGGTGAAGGGATGGGCGAATTGCTACTTAGCCCAGGTGCCTGAGTGAGGAATTGCCCACACCAGGGGCTCACATACATCTTGGCTCTCCCGTGTGTTGTGGGCTGATAGAGAACCGCTGCAGTCCACTCTGGATGCTTAAAACCTGAGAGGTATTTTTCAAATGCTGCCACCAGCAGCTGGTGTTTAGTGGCTCAGACAGGGGGGCTAGTGATGGGACCTGGAACAAGAGCAAATTGTCCTCTGGAAATAGAAAATTCTGTGGCAGCGGCCCAATGAGAACTAGAAATTTAGGCCAGTGCATTTGCCTGGGGCTGGCTGGTTTCTCCACACTGGGCTTAGAGTTGGGAACAGAACACGCTGCTGTATGGGTGGGACCACCGATAATCTAACAAAATGATTAATTTGGATAAATTTGGCTGCTAAAGATTGGCCTCTATATTGTCACTGCGAATTAGTTACAGTCATCTCTGGAGCAGAAAAAGGCAAATTTCCCTTGGTTGATTGTCACCATGGACCTTTCAGTTAGCATAAAAATTAGCACGCATACTGTCCTCAAGGACCTGGGATGGACATTCTAGAATCAAACATAGTCTAAGCAAAATCAAGCATGTGCAGTTTGCTCAGCCATATCTAATAGTTGGCTTCTGAGGGCACGTGGCTGAAGGGTTGTTCTAATGTACCCAAGAGAGGCAAAACAAAGAAGCTTAGAAGATGGGCTTGGTGTCCCGTTACAGTCATCCCTGCCCTGTGTAATCCAATGTGGTCCAGGGATACTTATTTAATCTCTCTGAATTTTATCTGTGATGTGTAAAGCAAAAAAAACAGATATTTTTTGTCCTGGGTTAATTTTAGTAACTGAAAGAATTCTATGTAAAAGCAAGCGTACTTCCTGGGACACAGCGGAGGTCAGAGCTGTTGCTGACGGTGGTGGTGGCCATTGTCACGGTTCCTCTCAGAGTTCAGAGAACAAGTGGGAAGAGGTGAGATGTGGTGACCATGCTCTGGCCATGGTGGGAACGACTGCGTGTTTCTCAGGGGAAATGGGATGTTTTCAGCCTGATTACATTTTAACAACTCTAGAGTTAGGCTTTGTTGACAGGGAATGTGTTGGTCTGCACTTTCAGTGGCCTCTAAATGAAACTCACTGGGTGATGCTCTGCAACCCAGGAAGCTGTTTTTCTGAGGTCACAGTGTAGGAAAGTGTGACTACTTGCCTAGCCACTCCCTCTGGTTCTTTTCTGGACTGTCCCCACCAGTCTACCAGAGTCTATTGCTCTGAGCATCTATTTCTCACCTCTGCTGACCTAGGGGTCCGAGGTCATTTGGAGCTGGGTTCTTGAGGGGAAGGCAGCCCCATCTTTGGGGAGCCAGAGGACCTCTGTTCTTGTCCCTATGATCATAGGGTTCAAGTTTGAGTATGTGAGTTAAACACAGGTAATAACTGAAGATAAACAGACAGTGAGTCCCAAGTTTTATGACCCAGAGACTTGGTCCGAGGATTGATGGGGAAGGACCAGGCTTGCTATCGTGTCTGAGGCTTTGCAAACTTCATGTGACTTTCACTCACAGCCTCTCATTTCATCCTTGCCCAAACTCCAGGAGTGAAAGCAGACAAGTCCTTTAGCTGTTTTTATAGACAAGAAATCCCTAAGGGAAATTACCTGACTGTCTTAAGGTCCCACAACTAGGACATGGCAGGCAGTGGACAGATATGACCCAATTGTATTTTTAAACATTTTCAAAAGAAATTAAACATAATGCTTGCTTAAGAGCTTTCTCCAAAAGACTCCTGGAGCAGTTAACCTTCACATATGTGTAGGAGCAGAATATGATTAATATTACAAAGATTATAATGATCATTATCATCACCCAGTCACTAAGCCTGGGATCTCTCTCTCTCTCTCTCTCTCCCTCTCTCTCTCTCTCTCCTCCTCTCTCTCTCTCTCTCCCTCTCTCTCTCTCTCCTCCCTCTCTCTCTCCTCTCTCCTCTCTCTCTCTCTCTCTCTCTCTCTCTCTCTCTCTCTCTCTCCCTCCCTCTCTCTCCCTCCCTCCCTCCCTCTTTCTCCCTCTCTCTCTCTTTAAGACAAGGTTCTTTGTGTCTTTGTGTAGCCTTGGCTGTCCTGGACCCACTTTGTAGAACAAGCTGGCCACAAACTCACAGAGACCTGCCTGCGTCTGCCTACCAGAGTGCCATGTATTCACATGAGGAACTCTGTGTGTGTGTGTGTGTGTGTGTGTGTGTGTGTGTGTGTGTAGACACTCATTTCAAAATACCTTTAACAACCATGAGGATACGATCTGCAGCCCACTAAGGAGCTCTCGAAGGTTTTCCTGATGCACCAATGACATGAAAACCTTTGAAGATGATCTACACAGGGGTCGGGAAGGGGAGGCAGCACATCCAGGGAAAGTCTGTGGTGTCTTCACAAGCTTGTGTGCAGGCGGCACATGCAGTTGCTGCCTGCATCCTGGGCTGGGAGCGGGAGTCTATATCTCTTCCCAGAAATGGGAAGGAAGTCAGTGGTACTGAAGCCTACTAGACCTTCTGGGTTCCCACCAGGATGTGGGGCATGAGGGGGTCCCTTCCTTACCTGCACTGTCCACACAGGGAAGGAGACTGTGGTAAGCCTAGGGGAACATGTGAGTCTACCTCAGGACTGCGTCCAGCAGTGGCTGTCCACATCTCTCTCGTTTTGTGATTCTTATGGAGCAGGCGTGGGGAAAGGGGGAAGACAGAAGAGGCTGCCTGGTGGCTTCACTAAGTGCAGAAAGCAAGAGGAGACACCCATGGCTTGGTGTCCCTGGGGACCTAGGGAATGTTGCCTTTAGGGGTCCGAGTGTTGTTTGTCCCTAGGCCACTTTGTGAGCACAGACTTCCCACCTGGCCTCGTTTCAGTCAGTGCAACAGAACACCACACTCCAGGTGGCTTAAAAACACAGTGGTTCTGCCCAGTTCTGGTGGCTAAAGTGCGAGACCAAGACATGAGCAGGTGGGAGTCCAGGGGCAACCCTTCTTCCCCTGACTCACAAGGGAGGAAGCGAGAGATGGGGCCACAGAGAGAAGAGAAATGGGGAAAGCAGGGGTGGAGGGTGGGAAGAGAGATAGAAGAGGCAGGAACTCTGCACTCTTTCTCTTCTTACAGGGAAATATGACCAAAAAGGGCTCCGCCTACATAACCATATCAAAACCTAATTTTTTCTGCAAAGTCCCATATCAGCAGGAGCTAAGATTTCAGTGGAGGACTTTGAAGGAATGCAGGTATTAGGCCATAAAATGCAACTGTTCAAGGCTGTTTTAGGCACAAAATACTCCACCAAAAATCTACAACTCCATGCAGAGACCAGTAAACAGATAATTATGTACAAGTGCATGGGATAGGTGCTGGGGCACAGGGGATACTCAGCAGGGGAAATGGCACCATCCCAAGGTACCAAGAAGATAACAGGGAGGATGAATAAGACCAAACATGGGCAAAGATGGACAAGGAGGGCGGCTTGCAGACACAGTCACTGCACATGCCAAGAGGAGGCTCCCTCCATGGGTTTGGTTCTCACTGTGCCTGATTCTCATCCTCTTCTGTTGGTGCCATGTTCTTGTGGACTGTGTACACTTTACCCTTGTTCATTCAAATGCCGACTTCTCCGCCCCACTATCTGGTTTCAATCTGGACATTGCACTGTGGTGTTTATTCTCAGTATCTCCTGTCTCAAGTTTGTGTAAACAGGTCACCATTTGTTCTCTGTGTTGCCAATAAAAACCAACTAGCCAATGCTGAGCAATAACAGAAGATAGGGTGGGACATCCTGGTGAGTGATGGGAGGAGAAAGAGGAGGGAGCCACCAGGAGAAGGCGAGGAAACATCAGGAGAAATGAACTGGGCCTAGGGGATGATTTAAAAGGCAAGTATAAAGTGGGAAATATGAATGGGAGGAAACTATACTAACATGGAGGTTTAGGATTGCACAGCATTGTGCGATAGGCTAATTAAATAGATCCTTGGCTCTCTGTGTAGTTATTTGGTTATAAAGCTGGTTAAGAAGTAACTGCTGATATCACTAAAATAATAGTTCAATATTTAATACTAATACTCATTCAATATTTTTGCATAACATTATGCTGCTCAGATCTTTCTAGAATACTTTGGAAGTCATAAGTTGACTGCCTTCAGAGATCTAGCATAAATGGAAAAAAAAATCATGATGTGTTCTTGCTGGTGAGGACTGTTGTATGTATCTGGGGAAAGTAATGAGTAATTTTTATGTGTCAATTTGGTGAGGTCACAGTAGCAGATATTTGGTAAAACATTAGTCTATTGGACCTGTAAAAGTGGTGTTTAGAGTAGTTGTATATTTAAGCCTGTGGACTTGGAGTAAAGCTGACATACATGGGCCTTATCCAATCAGGTGACAGCTTCAAAAGACGACAGACTGAGATTCTGCAAAATGGAGGAAATTTTGTCCCCAGATTATCTCTCAGGCTCAAATGCTAAGGTTCTCTGTAGCTGCCTAACCCTGAATATTTGAACTTGCCAGACTTCAGAACTACACGATCCAATGTCCTAAGTCAGTCTCTCTCTGATTGCATGAGTCTCTGGTATACATGTGTGCACCTATGTGACTTAGTCCATTCCAGCTGCTACAACAAAATACCTTCAACTAGGTCATTTGAAAACAGCACCTTCTTCCCCACAGTTCTGCAGGCTGGCAAGTCCAAGATCAAGTCTTAAGCGGAGCATGGCGAGGTAGTATCCTTCAGTGTTTTATTCAGTCTTTGAAATATTTGGATATTTTTGCAACACATTTTGATCACACCCATCTGCCACACCTCCCTCCATCACCCTGAGAGTCCCCCATCTTTTTTTCAATTTTATGCTCTACATTTTTGGTTAATAACCCCTTGGTCCAATTAGCACTGCTCATACATGCATGGGTGTAGAATTATCCACTGGGGTGTCCACTTAGAAATACTACCATGGTGTGGAGTAGGTCTAGACCTATGAATCAGGAGGGGACATCGATACCAAGACTGTATACATCTGTAACACAATATGGCCATATGTCTGTTCAGCAGTTCTCCATCTTCAAATGTAACTGCTTACAGATAGAGCTAGTGTGCTGGCCCATGATGGTGGATCTGTTGCGAACCTGAGTGGAAGTTTCCCTAACATTATTCAATACAAGAGTAACAACCATTTTAAAGGCATTAAACATTATCTGTTATAAATAATTCAAATATTGAGCAGAATGTGTATAGTTCATATGCAAATGTCACGCCATTCCTATGACAGACTTGAGCGCCTGTGGATTTGAGTGTGCACAGGAGCCAATGCCCTATCCTGAGGGATATCTGTCTGTCTGTACTCACTCTCTATCTGTTCCCTGGGGGAACCCTGGCTAGTCCCACAGCATCCTGAGCACTTTATGCTGTTTAACACTTGAAACTGCTACATCATGACCCAGAGGGGTAAAAAACCAGGCTCCCTGGCAATTCCTGAAGCTTCCAGGTGCTCATAGCATGACCTGAGAATTTGTGGTAGGGTACCCCTGAGTCCCATTCTCACCCCTTGTTTAGACTTTAGGATGACACAGGTTGGTGAACTTCCTGGGGTTGTTTTCTATATATGTGACAAAGTTGACAAGAGCTAGGGTGGCACAGCACTAGGAGGGTTAATACAGTATGACAACAACAGTTACGACTTGTGTCATGCTTTCCGGGAGCCACCTGAAATGTATTACCCACATCTCTTCAGTTGTTCTTAGTTGTTCTCACAGCAAAGGAATTATCATCAGCCCCATTCTAGAGACCAGGAAACTGAGGCCCAGAGAAACTCAGTCGTCTGGGCTCAGTTCCCATAGGCAGCTGGATGCAGAACGGAATCCTCTGCTCCACAGATCTACTGGACTTGGACGAACACCAGAAAGGGCTCACACCACTGTCTAACTTATGTCTCTGCCCTGTGCCATCATGTCACCTAGCCTAAGGGGACCTCCCTCTATCCCAACAGAGTTCAGGGCTCCTGCCTTGAGCAGCCCGAAGGCCTTGCTTCTTTTATAATGCCAATGGCTGGACCATAGTCGAGACATTGATGAGGGATTTACCCAGTAGAATATGGTAATAGCCCAGCTCAAGAAGAACAGGTGTGACAGCCACTTATTTTCCCCTAACATCCGCACTGGGAAATAACGCACATCTACTTTAAAGTCCTGTTATCAATTAAGGCAGCTGTGTTATAAACGGCTCGGGAAGAGCATTCGTGTGAATGTAAATGTCAGTGCGACCCTTACAACAGCCTATCCAGGACGCTGTAATTACACATCCTCCAGTAGAGTGCCTCTGCCCTGCAGTGCTCGCTTTGACCTACTTCCCTCATGGGCTGGGGAACGCTCACTGATGCTGTTTAGGCCTCTCTACAGCTTATAACTGCTTCTAAGCTACTCTGGGACAGCCAGGCCAGCGCGATGGCTCAGAGCGTGACAACCACCAGGAGAAAGAATGCTGCAACTAACATCGCCTACGAGAAACAGCAATTAGCGGCGACAACGACAACTCACAGTGATGTACTCAGTGCCTCTTAGCATCCAGGTAATTATTTCATTGAAAAGAGGCAGAAATTTACAGTGAATAGGAACTTGCACTAAGCTGCCAGATCTGCCAGCATGATGGTTTCTAAACGCTAGCTTCCAGGACCATAAGATAATACAGTTTTCCTGTTCGAGTGGCCGAAGTGATAGTCACTTGAGATGTAACATGACACTCCAGTCAACGCCCCCGCCACCCCCCAATGGTTTAGCAGCAGCCTTGCAATATTATGCAAGATCTGAAAAGTCCTTTTTGCCTGGTGCAACAGTAGCTATGGTGGGGCTATAGTGCAACGCATTACTCACATGTTAGTGTCAAGGCTGCTGTAAACACACCTACTATACCGCTGGCTGCATGAAAATATAGCACATGAAGACAATGCGCAGCATGTCGTGCTTGACAATAATAGCAAATAACTGTAGGCCTGTGTGCGCCTTTACTGCATTTTATCACTGTTTAGAGTGTCCCCTGTCCACAGAGAAATAGTTCACTGCAAATAGTGTCGTGTCCCATTAACAGCCTCATATACACCACTTGCAGAGTCTCCTGAAGACACCAAGAGGTGACATTGCATGTGTGTCCCTATTCCGTCTCCATCTGAGCAAGTGCATGCTATGATGTGCCAGGGATGGGATGCCAAAGGCTGCATCTATCAGAACGCATCTCTGTTGCCAAGCATGCTAACAGCCAAATCACTGTGTGTGGCTGACACATTGTATGATGGGTTGAGTGACATTAGTCCCTGTAGACTCATACATTTGAGGGGTTGGCCCCCAGTTAGTGGGACTGTTTGGGAAGGATTAGGAGGTGTGTTGGAGGAGATGTGTCCCTCAGGGGTAGGCTTTGAGGTTTCCAAAGCCCATGCAAGACTCAGTCTCTCTCTCTTCTCCCTGCCCGTCTCTTTGCTTGCAACCTGCATATCAGGTGTGAGCTCTCAGCTACTACTCCAGCACCGTGCTTTCCTTCTTACTGCCACACTCTCTGTCACGATGACCATTGCTCACCTTCTGAAATGATAAACAAGCCCCTAATTAAATGCTTTCTTCTATAAGTTGCCTTGATCGCAGTGTCTCTTCACAGCAATAGAACAGTAATTCAGACGCCTTGTTTCCACAACTGTGCCATCAGCCTCTGAAGGGTCGGGCCGGTGACACAGCAGTCGATAGAAGGTTGCTACTGTAGGAATAACCATCATTACAGTGCACAGCTTGGGTTAGGGAGATCCTCTGTCAGGAAAGTGCTCATCTTGCAAACACAGGGAACTGAGGTAAAATCCTAGAAGTCATATAAAAGGCTGGGCTGGTGTGGTGGTCCACGCTTATAATCCCAGAACTGGCGAGGCAGACACAGGCAAATCTCCACCTCTTTGGACAGCCAGCTTAGCTAACTTGGCTAGTTCTAGTTCTGAATTACTAGAAAAAAAAACCCCTTTCTCAAAACAAAAAAAGGGTGTAGAGTGTCTATGAGGAAAGACACCAGGCCTCTGTACACACACACACACACACACACACACACACACACACACACACACACACACACACACACACGAGAATCGTAACCATTGTCCTAATTAACTTCAACAAAAATTCTAATTATGAGAGAGTGTATTGCAAATAACTCAGTGGCCCCCTTAATTATAACATCACTGAGATGTGTCCTACCCTCAGGAAATAACTGTTGTCAATCACTGGGTTGCTAATCTATGAGGCTGGGGACAGAACAGCACTCATGAGTGTCCATGCTCTGCAGTAGGGCAGGGAGAAAATCAGGACCATCAGAGAGTCTTCCGCCTGTGTTAAACTGACTTCTGGAGGCCTGCCTTTCAGTACCAGGGTGAGGGACTGGGTGCCAGCCCTGGGTTGTCAGGGTTCACATCTCTGTGTGGTAGCTTTCACTACCTGGTATGCTCTCATGGTACGTGTGTGTATTTGTCACTGCTATAAGTGACAAATCTATCTCTGGTGTCTTGGAGGACTGTGGCCCGTGCTCTCCAGGACTGGCTCAGAAATGATGCTGTCTGGAGGCATGAGGGTCCTGACTCGGACCTGTACAGTATTCCACTGCCTCAAGTCAGAGGCGAGGCAGGCTTTCTGAGAATGGCCTGGGAGAGCATCCCTCAGTTCGGACACAGTCTTCCTCAAGGTGAGCACCTTTCCCCATGACTAGTCATCAGTTTTATCCCATAGTGCAGGTGGCATACTGCCATTTGAGAAGAGACTAAGAGGACCTGACTCATAGCTAAACAAGCCACATTTGAATTTGAGTGCTTTCTAATGGAAGCTAAATTCTGAATTACCACTTAAGAGTCCTTGATATATGGAAAAGTGGGCTACACTTTAACAAATACAATAATGAAAGATTAGGGAAAAAACCAAAAAAACATAGTATTAATAATGATTACCTATGGGAAATAGGATTGTGGGTGATTTTAATTTTTTTATATTCTTAATTTCCTAATTTTGAAAATGAACACACAGATATATATATATATATATATATATATATATATATATATATATATATATATATATGAAGATATAATACATAGCCATACATATAAGCACAAATATTACATATGGTTATATATTATATAATATATTATATATTATAAGTATATATTATAGTACACATGTATAATCAGAAAAAAAGTCACTCTTTCGAGAATATATTTCTTTAGCATGGATGGCAGGTGTTTGAAGCTGCTATCTTCTTGTAACCACCTCTGCTCCCGTGAGCTACAGTCCCAGCTTTAAATGTCACTTCGTGAGGGTCTCTTGATTTCCTTTATTAAGGAGCAAGTGAAGTTCAGAGGCTATGGCGGTCACCCTAGTGGTTCTCAGCCTTCCTACTGCTGCAACCCTTTAATCCAGCTCCTCATGTCGTGGGGACCCTCTGCCATAAAACCATTTCACTGATCCTTTACAAGTGTAATTCTGCTACTGTTACGAACCATACTGTAAATACCTGATATGCAGGATATCTGTTATGCAGCCCCTGTGACGGTTGCAAACCACAGGTTGAGAACCAATGCCCTAGAGAGAGGCAAACACTTAGAGATTCCTTAACCTAACCGCAGCACGAATCTCCTCCTTCAATTAAGCCCGACGCTGAGTGAGTGTTGTGTGAGCCTCAGTACAAGGCAGTGTCCTGTTCTGTAGCAGCCTGGGCTCGCTCAGATAATGAAATAATTACAATTCATATCTGCAGGATAATCGAGAGTGGTGGAGTCCCAAGCCCAGCCGTACAGAGGTCCAGGGGCTTGTACCAGGCCCTTGCCTGGTCCTTGCCGCCACACTGACGTAATTAGTCTGGCCTGGGGCACCTGCATCAGCAGTTTCAGAATGCAACCAGTACCGAGGGCTATCTTGTCCAGTGTCTCCGCTAATCTCTAGACCCGGTTCACGTAAGGTGCATCTGCCCTATTTTCCTAGGCGGGTCCTTTTTATAGCAACTACATTAAAACCTTAAACCTCATTCTGCCTCTGGAGTTTCTCCAATTCTCCTTTTCTCTCGTGAAATACACGATTGATAGACCTTTCAGCTAGAAAACTCCAAATAGAAACTCTTAGCCCCTGAGAGGCCGAGCTACTCTCCTTCTCTGAGCATTTGGACCATTTTGGTCGCCGCTTTCTTCTTTTTCAAAGACACCAGAAGAGCCTTCTTACCTCTCTGGTGCTGGTAATATCTTGTACTCTCTTTAATGCAGTCGGGGTTGGGCGGGGATGAAGAAAATGTTTTTCTGGTGGTTTAGTTCAGTAGACCCTGTGGTGTGGGAGTGGCTCTGATGAAGCCAGGGCTGAGAGTTGTGGCCCTGGGCAGCTGGCTTAGCAACACTTGCCTCATCAGTAGCACTAGAAATGTATCTTTGATAGTCTCCATAGTGGTCCCTACAAAGCTCAAATACATGCTGCCCTCTGTTTCATGGTCATAAGACTGTACCTTATGGCCTCTTTTTCACATCACATTTTATATACTAGGTAACTGGGACTTACAGAGGTTTTAATGGACGTCAGTATGAGCTTTAAACTCTCACAGAGTAGAAATGGGCACAGCTTGCTTTTGAAGTCAATTCCTTTCACTTCTCTTATTTCCATAAGCTTCTTGTTTGTCCACTGTGTCATATCCAGGCCTCTAAATGTACTGGCTGTGTTACCTGTGTCAGAGTTGATGGAGGGATGGAATGTGTTGAGGCTGGGCACTCAGCTGCCTCCTGCTGCGGTCACTAAAGCATTGCTACTAACAAAGAGGAGACCAGAGAGTGACAAAGTGGCATGGGACAAGCTCCCCTCACCCATCACCAGTCTTCCTTGGCTTTCCCAGTCTCTAGAAGCTTGATGGTTCCGGAGCCAAACTCATCTGATGAAAGGAGAGAATTCATACAGCATGGGCCCTAGTTTCAGTGTGTTGCCTCTGTTTGCAGCTTCCTACATGAGGGTAATATTCTGGCAGATTGAAGAACCACTGTTTGAAAAGAGACCACGTGCTAAATGTCTCTGGATTCCCCAGACGCACACCACCTGGCACTCGAAGCCCTGGAGTGTACTTAGAAAAATGTACAGCCAGAACTGAAAAAAAAAAAATCTAGATTAAAATTTGATTCTACATTTACTAGAGAAAGGGACCGATTTGCTTCCAGCCTTAGATTCTCCATTTATTAAAAAAAAAAAAAAAAAAAAGTAACATCCAGTCCATCCTGCCATCCTGTACTCTCTTTAGGGCTGTGCTGAGAAGCGAGAGAGCATTGTGGTATGCTAATAAGCTCACACTAGAGAAGGGTGACACTATGCAGAGGGAGGCAGCATGACAGCATTATGGGGCTTAATACATATTTATTGATCTTCACGAGGTCTTCCCTACCCATTTTTTCTTCACCTTTAAATATGAGACCAGGGGAAATAAATAAGAAGTATAATTGTGCCTCACACCTCAGGACTCCCCAGGCATCTCACATTAATAGGTCTCTTCAGCTTTCCTCTAAGTGCTAATAATTCCTGGGCTTTGTGATGGTAGCATTTTCTCCCCAAGATGAATTGGCCCCGGCTAAGAGCCAGGCTCCTTCCCAAATCTCATTACAATCAGCCTTGATGGCAGCCAGGCTTCGGAATGTAACACAATTAGAGCTTTTAAATCATTATCTCAACTCTGGGAGCGTCATGCTAATAAAAGGGAAAGAGAATGATGGAGGCAGAGATGGATGGGGGCGTGGCCCTGACGCCAGTGCCTCGCCCCACAGCCCCTCGATACCAGGAGAGGAACTGATTGACCTCACACCACCATGAGCAGAGCTCAGCCCAGTCTGGCAGCGTGCTCAGTGTCCCTGTGCAGGGCACCACACTGAGCTGACCCCAGCCTGGCAGCGTGCTCAGTGTTACACTGCAGGATATAACATTGAGCTGACCCTCTTACTGCTTTGGACACTCTTCCTCTGGGAAACTGCCCCCCCGCCACCACCACCCCCCAGTTCCCTCTCTGCTAAAGAAACAGAACACTGGTGTCTTTACACGGCATCTTTGTGAGCGAAGGGCTACATAGGAGACAGCATGTCCTGTTCTGCTGTCCTTTCTCCTCTTGCTGCCCCCTCAGCTTGAGTGGGTTCCTTACCCATCCATTCATTCAGCAGCACCTGGGTCCACTTGTAATAGGTAAGGAACCAGGAGGGCAGCAGCCTTGCCACATTCCCACTTCCTGCTTATCTACAGTACTAGCATTGCCACTCCTTTTTTTTTTTTTTTTTTCAAATGATGCAGGTCCTTGGCATTTTCCCTCTGGGTATTGTGGCAGTCTACAGCTCCTTCACCTCCAGACCCTCCTCACTATGAACATAATACCCTGCCGTGGAGGTCCCAAGGTCCCTTCTCAAAGACTTTTGCGTCTTGGCCCATATGATGGCTTTCCCTTCTGCTCCCTGGCCTGCTGTGCTATCCTGATTTCCTTCAAACCCGGGTCTCACAACACTTGGAAACCTCTTTCATCTTCCTTTTGGACCCCTGACATGAGCCCTCCACTTTTGTTTCCTGGTTTCTTCTTGGCCTCTGCCTCAAAGGTGTTGCCCTCTAAGACTTATACGGCTGCTTCCAGGGATATTCTTGTAATTCGGATGCAAGCTCACACCATCACTGTTTTCTTTCTCTTCCCTTCCACGCATGTAGGGGCCATACATGTACTTGTGTGTGCATCACAGGTGAGGCCCATCCTTTCTTGGTGGCTCTTCCACCAGTTTTTTTTTCCTTTGAGGCAGGATCTCTCAGTCAAACCCAGGTCTTGTGATGCAGCTATTCTCACTTCTTTCCTAGAGACAGTTTTCCTATAGGATCCAGCCCATAGAAGTTTGTTTTAATCCTTTGTGAAAACATTTGCCCAATATACTTGTCTCTCAACTTACTTTGTAAAGATTCCTTTCTGAATTGGACCGTAAACTCTTCGAGAGCGTGTTTATCTCACACACGACCATGCCCCTAAAGCTTGGGAGAGGGCTGGGCACACAGTGGGTACCAAACAATTGTTTCGATGGGCGAGTAGGTGAGTGAATGAACGGACAGAAGGTTAGGTAGATGGATGAATGAGTCATGAATGAATGAGTGAATAGGGGAATAAACGGGTGATGGATATATAGACCAGTAGATATATGGGTCCTGGGAACTCAAACTCATGCTTGCAGAATAAGCACTCTTACCCTCTACCCTGACCCCTAGGTTCAGTTTTGCAAGAAAGTAATTCTTTTGTTTGTTTAAGATACTATTGTTTGTCCTGTTCTTCATAAATGATCTTATATCTAAGCAAGACAGAACTCTGCAGACATTTCCCATCTAGACCTAGAGATGGTCCTAGCAGTTCACAATTCTTGGAGGGATCTGGAGAGTTCTAGACAGCAGGGACAGACCTAGCTACCCTCAGCCCACGTGGCTTGCTGCTGGGTAGATGCAGGAGCCTCGTAGGCTTTCAGAGACCCTTATGTTCCTGCCAAATTTTGTTCTGATTAACCCAGTTAAAAAAAAAAAGTCATCAGGGAGGCATTGTGTCAAAGTTGAAACCTCTTCCAGTCACTGCTGCTCCCATCAATAAAGCTTGTCACTTTACAAGTATTCCCAGCCAGCACTGGCTTCCCCTCCCTTACGTGTCCAGGTTATTTGTAGCCTCTCTGCAGTGGGCAGACTCTGCCGACATCCAACTGGTGCCATCCACAGGCCCTGGGTTCACAACTGCCCTCCCTGACTTAACGTGCTGTTGTCACTTTGCGAGAGCCTTCGTTTGAACCAAGAAGCAAGCCCCTGCTTTCCCTCTGACTGCACCATGCCAATGACACAGCCAACCCAGGTGCCATTGGAAGCCTCTAACTTTGGGCCACACCTTAGCCTTGCTGAGCCTCACTGCTTTTCATATGTAAAATGTGAATAATTACTTTGCTGTGTTGTTGGGAGACCCAAATGAGATGCTATCAGTGTGGCCTGCCATGGACTCTAAACCACATCATCATCATCATCATCACCACCACCATCACCATCATCATCATCTCTTGCTCCCTGCCAAACTCGCACAGTGGCTAGGGTGGGCACATGTCCATCTCCATGGCTAAAGTTCTTGATCCAAAGCCCCTTCTCCAGAAATGCCATACAAGCTCTTTGAGAGCCACGGCTGGTCTCCTTTTCTTGATGCCTGAGCTGGACCCTTATCCTTAGAAGGCATGAGATAGAGGTTCTGTGAGTTTAGAAATACTCTTCTGAATGCTTTTGACGTTGCATTTACGAGGACAGTAGAATTTTACAACAGTATAATAAAGAAGCCATAGTCAGGATATTGTGAGACTGAAAAGCCAACCCCATCCCAGCTGGCCTAATCTCCTCTCTTCTAAGAGGACTGAGATGAGAGCTGAGGCATCACTGTAAGGAATCAGATGTAGCTGTCACCAAGCTCCTTCAGACCGAGCTCCATGACAAGAGCAGGAAAAGCCTGTTTCAGTCAGCCATTGCTAGCAGCCGCTGGAGCTTCCTTGGAGCTGAAGTTACGCCAAGAGGCTGACAGGGACCAGGCAAAATCCACATCTAGACCTAGTGGCTTAGCCTGAATTCGTCAGAGAGAAGATAGTGGCATTGACATAATGGAATGGAGGAAACTCTGAGAACAGAAAAAAAACTACCTTTTTTTTTTCCATCTAGAAAAACTGTACCTTAAAAAACCAACTTTGTTTTAATAATGGAGGGCAGCAAACATGGAGTTGCTACCACTCAAGCAGCGACTCTGGTCATCTCTGCAGTGCGGTGAGAGAGATGTGCTGGCCCAGCCCATTTTACAATCAAGTAAATGGAGGTTTCCGAGGACCAGCCACTTGCTCAAGGGCAGCCCAACCTGAGTGACTCCAAAAACTGCCTGAGCATGAAGCACACAAATCCCAAGTGTGTAGCTTTAAAACCTGCAGCATCTGCATGCTCCAGAAACTGCTACTAGGCCCTGAGGTTGAACTCTGGCTACCTTCTGGAAAGTTCTGTCATACTTCATCTCACTTAGACCAGAGGCACCCCACCCCCACCCCAATACACACACACATCTACCCTAGCAATTAAGTTCAGGCAAAGTTGGCTTCCTTGTTTTTCTGTCTGCCCATTGTCCCTCACAGAAGCCCAGTAGGCAGCTTCCTCTGAAGCTGGCTAATACCTCTCAGATACAAATGAGGTCATGAGAGGAGAGCTGCACCCAATAGCTGCCCTAGGATGTGGCGCTATTCCTTTGGCTACATGTAACATCTGCAAGACCCATCCAGCACTTATCCAAACGTTTTGGCATTAACAAACTAGGCCAGTAGACTTAAACTAAACCAATAAATAAATAAATAAATAAGATTAAAAAAATAACACATGTTTTTCTCCTGCTTTGTGGGAGGGGCATCATAACCAAGATTGAACTGAGAACGCGCAGATTGTGCGTGTACACCGAGTTCTAGAATGTAGCAAAGGGAGCGCTAGCTCCATACTGACAACTGTCCCACCCCCACCCGGGCTCTTTTCCACATGTCATATGCATTCCACCTCAGCCTGTACATCTGAGTTCTGTCTCATCTCTATGAAAGCAGGCTTGCCTCTCAGGCAGATAACCATGCTTACTGCTGTCGTAGTCCATGCTTGCAAGGGGTAGAAGAGTGTAGACAATGAGTTAAGTAATGCATACATGTGTCTCCCCTGCCACTAAAGATACATCCTGAGGGGGGAAAAAAAAAAAGATTTTGATGGAGTCCAGCTAAGAAACCTGACCTAAACTGGTGTCTTGTAAAGGCTGCTTTGGGAGGGTTAAAGAGAACTTCTAGGCCCATAGATGCACTGGGCAAGGAGAATCAAACATACCAGGTGGCTGGAGGGGTGAGGGACAGTGAGCTGTTGACTGAAGTCGCCCAGCAGGCAAGGGTCCTGCCGTGTCCAGTTTTGCTAAGGGACCACACTTTTCTGGTTGTTTCTTTTCTTTTGCCATTCATTCTTCATGTAACCCCTGCACTTAGGATGAGCTGTGTGTATGTATACATGTTTTGCATGCCTGTGGGCACATGTGTGTGGTTGTCTGTGTACCTGTGTGCAGGCGCAAGGGGAAGACGGAGGTTAACGGTGGGGATCATCCTCAATTTCTCACCACCTTATGAGTTGGTCCCTTCAACCTAGAGCTTGTCAATATGGCTAGCAAGACAAGCTTGCTCTGGAGATCCCCTGCCACCTCACCCATTTAGCTCCTACATGGGCCTCTGGGGATCCGAACTCCCATTCTCACACTTGCCTGGCAAGTACATTCATCATTGAGTCATCTCCCTGCCATTGTTGCGACCTCTTAAGTTGAGTGCATGTTTTTATTGTGCTAAATGTATCTGACATAGCACTTACCACCTTAACTGCTTTCAAGTGTGCACTTCAGTGGAGTTAAGTTCACAATATGCAGCCATCATCACTGTTTGCAAAGGATGCTCACTGCTCTAGACCGGAGCCATGGCCACCCAGCACTAACACTTTCTTCTCCCTCCCCTCGCCCTGATTACTTATTACCTACTTATGTCTCTATAGGTTTGTTTATTTTATATAATTCATACAAATGGAAATAGATATTGTTTGTTATTTTGTTTCTAGCGTATTTTAAAAATCATAAGGGTTTTAAACTTTCAGATACAGGGCACATCAGAACTCCACTATTATGGTTAAATAATGTTCCACTCTATGTATTATTACGTTTTATTGACTGATTGATCTGTTGATGGGCATATATAGGTTGTTCGCACCTTTGGCCATTGTGGGTAATGTGATTAATATTCATGCATAAGTATCTGTTCCTGTTTCAGTTTCCAATTCTTGGAGGTACATAGCTGGAAGCGGAATTCTAGGTCATATGGTAATTCTGTGTTAATTTTTTTGGGAGGAAACTCCATTTGACTTTTTCTAGCATCTGGCCCATTTGCATTCCTTCCAGCAATCCACCACGGTTCCAAGGTTCTTGGCAGGACTTGTCACTCTCCTGTACCTCAGAGCCCTAACTCTACCTCCTCTCAGAACCTCTGAGTGTGCGTTCTCCGCAGAGCCCTCCGTTTCCTCTGGTCACTAGGAAGAATTCAAGGAACTCCTTCTGAATTCCTGTCACTAGCGATGGGAAGCAGAATCAGAAACGGGGACGCTGGGTAAGAAACTGGGTCAGCCTCATGAGTCCGGAGCCTCTGCCCACGTTGCTCGATCTGTTACTTGTAGGCTGTGGTAAGGCATGAGGTCATGGGGGGGGGGACCATACAGTGGCAGACAGCCATTTAGCTCATGGTGGACAGGAAAGAGGGAAAGATGCTAGAAAGAGAGAGAGAGAAACCAAGAACAAATGTGGTTCTTCAAGAACATGCCCCCAGTGACCAACTTTCTCAACTAGGCACCATTTCCCAAGAGATTAATTCAGAGACAAAGTCAGAGCCCTGCTCAATGGCACCATGTCTGAACTTTGGCACCCTTGGGACCAAGCTTTCAAGCATTTCACATCCCAAGTGCTATAGAACTAGAAGAAGGTGAGGAACTTGGGACCTCTCCATTAGATGACTGTTATGGGGACCATCTTCCGAGGACTCTTTCAACCTCCCCATTATAGCTCTACTCCTCATAAGAGAGTAAAAATAAGCTCAAGGCAACAACAGAACACAGAACAAACAAGGCACTCCACCATCTTCCCCCACCTCTCCTCCATCCTCTGTAATCTGCAGTACTTTTAGGTCCCTGAAGCCTGACAAGGCAGAAACTAGGCTCAGTCTTCCCAGACTCCCTTATAGTCCCTCCCAGGGCCTCTCAGTGTATGGTCTGGACTGAGTAAACCATGCCTTTCTCTCTCCCTCTCTCTTCATCCATCTATCTGTCTGTCTGTCTCCCTGTGCAACAGTTGATGCCCAGTGTCTTCCTAGATTACTCTTCACCTTATGTTTTGAGACAGGGATCTCTGAGGAGAACTGCTCAGCCATTTGCTAGGCTAACTCACTGGCAAGCTCTGGACCCCAACCCCTGTCCTGGGAGTCCCCAGTTCCTGCCTCTCATTGTTGAGATGACAGGTGCGTGATGCCGCACATGGCTTCTTATGACTGTGATGGTGGTTGAACTCAGGTCCACAAGCAAGCCCAGCAAGCACTGTACCCATCTAGTCACCTCCCCAAGCCCCCACAGCAGGTCTCCCTGGTTCTGAATCTTTGCTTGCTATTCCAATTACTCTTCATGGTGCTCAGAGTGCTGGAAGAAGCTATAGAAACGCACGCAGGTTGGTTGGAGTCCTATTTGGAACAAAGCAGGGCAAACAAATGACAGGACCAGAAATGGGTGATGTGTGCAACTATATCCCCCCCCCCACCCCCCACTGCCTAGTGATCCGAAGATTGCTGATGTGCCAGACGCATTCTCATTTGCTTCTCACAACCCACCACGGGGGTTGGCAGGGCGAATGCTGCCATCCGGCTGGATTTTGCAAGCCCAGAAGGTGACTGCTCAAGGTCAGGGCTTAGGAGAGCAGGGAGGGTCTAACTCCAGGCCCTGAGTGAGCTCCTCACCCCCAGCAAGCAGATGACTCATTTTGGCCTTGTCGGCTCGAAGCTGCCCAGGGCCTCTGGTAAGAACTCAGCCAGGCTTCCAGCAATCAATCAAGAGTTTTCCTGAGGCAGCTGCATGAGCTGTTCACTAATCTTCCAGGCTGTTCTTCCAAAAAAGAGCTCTCTCTCTCTCTCTCTCTCTCTCTCTCTCTCTCTCTCTCAACCAATCAATGCTGAGGTCAACCCCCACCTCCCACAAAACCTACTCTTCCATTCTGTCCCATTCAGCCTCATGATATTCAAATTGGAAACTGCTTTCTGTTCTCATTAGCTTGGGTTGCAGCAGTCATTACAGCCTAAACAATTAATCCCTGAATGCCAATCTTTTTTTTTTTTTTTTACTAGAATTATCCTGGACTCAACAGCTTATTTTCTTACCAGCGAGGCTGAGGCAATTATTCCAGGCTTTTGTAAGCAAACCTGCTGCGCTTGGCACTTTGCATCGTTCATCACTGCTGGCTTTTTTTTTTTTTTTTTTTTTTTTTTTTTTTGGTTTATTCTTTTTTTTTTTTTTTTACATTTTTAATTAATTTATTCATATTACATCTCGATTGTTAGCCCTTCCCCTGTTTCCTCCCATTCTTCCCTCCCTCCCACTTCCCCCCTTCTCCCCTCCCCTATGTTGGTAACTTGCTATCCTTCCTCTGAGTGCCGCCAGGTCTCCCCATCCAGGGCACGTGGTCAGAAAAGGGGCACCAGAGTTCGTGTGAGAGTCAGATCTCACTCTCCACTCAGCGGTGGAGAATATCATGTTCGTCGGCTAGGTCTTGGTAGGGGTTCGAAATTTACTGCCTTGGCTGGTGCCTTAGTTTGAGGAGGACCCCAGGACCCAGATCTGCCTGTCATTAAGTTCTTCTTGTAGGTTTCCAGGACCCTGTGGGTCCTACTATTTCCCCATTCTTCCATGCTACTCTCGCCTAAAGTCTCAATAGGATGTCCTCTCCTCTGACCCACTTTCTTGGCAAACCTATCAGAATTACTCCTGACTCCTCAGCAGAGACCATGAAAGCCAGAAGGGCCTGGACACTGCTGGCTTCTTGACTCTGCTCTGTGTAGCCGCGATGGGCGGGCAGTCGCTTCACTCTGCTTCTCTGCCTCTGGCCTAGAACCTTCTACCCACCGTGTTTCACTTCATGGCATGCTCCAGGAGAAGGCTCCTCTTAAGATGCTGCTATCCCAATTACCTGCCCAGCTGTGATTTTTTTTACACTTTCTTTCTTTTCTTTTTTGGGGTGTCAGGGTGGGGGTGGGTCTTCTGAGGATGACCTTGCCCTTGTGATTCTCCTGCCTCTACTTCCAAAGCACCGGGGTTACAGGTCTCTATAAAGCTATACCTCATTTTACATGGTGCTGGGAATCGAACCCAGGGATTTGCATATAGTAGGCAAGCACTCTACCAGCTGAGCCACATCCTAAGCCTCTCGATAATCTGCTATCTTCTACCTCTTGCTTTCTTCTTGCAGTCCCTAGCTTCTGTTTATTAATTAGTGCTCCATTTGCTGAGAACCCACCATGCGCTAGTCATTTGATTTACACTACAGTCTTGGGATATGGGGCCCTGGGGAGTTCACCATCTGATAAGGACATAACCACAGGAATGAAAGCACAGAGTGAAGTCTGAGCACTGGGCTATGAAGCTCTCCAGGGATCCAAGATGCTGCAACAGCAGCAGCAGCAGCAGCAGCAGCAACAACAACAACAACATGTGATTACCTCATCCCCCAGGATGAGGTAATCAGGAACGCCTTTGCTGAAGAGGCAGCATGAACTGAGTGGTCTTGGAAAGTCCAGTGTGGGTGGCTAATTTTTGGCTATGGCTCTGCTTCCTGCCGCCGGATGTCCTCAGTTGCTTAGGAACACTTGTTGGTGCCCACTCTGCAGACAGGAGATTCTATCTATCTGGACACACCCACAGGACATCAGGGAATAAGGTTCTGTGATAGGTTAGTGGTAACCATGCAGACACTTGCTGCCTGCTCCAGACAAGATGGAGGGGCAGGTTCTAGAGCCCCTGGACTGTCCTGTGTGAAGGTCCACATCTGTCTGGACTGTGTCCCTGGCCAACTACTACAATGCCTAGCTTTAATTTCCCCATCTCCATGGAGGGAAATAATTTTCCTACTTCCCTTTTCTATTCTGGGAGTTCTTAGGGAGATATACGGAGGAAGCACATAAAGAAACCAATCTTATTAAATCTTCATCAAAATAATAAAATGAGCCAGACATGGTGGCACATGCCTGTACTCCCAGTACTTGGGAGGCGGAGTCGGGAAGATAGCTGTAAGTCTGTTGCAAGTCTGGGCTACATAGAGAGCTCCAGCCCAGCCAGGGATACCTGATGAGACACTGTTGCAAACACACACACAAACAAATGAAACTCAGGGAATTTAACAGACACATCTGGTGATGTTAGATTACTTAACAGTCCTTTCTGCATTGAAAAGTTGTCTCTTCCTTCTATATACACTTTACTTCCTTTCATAATGTGAAACTTTCATTCCCAGAGATTCTTCCTGAGGCTGCTAATTGAATAAGGGGAAAAGTTTCCCTGAAGGTTCTTTATTTGACTTGGAAAAAGAAAATGAAAGAGCAGGCTTCCATAGGCATGCCTGTGTACCAGGTACTGGACTAGGTGCAGTGGTACACATCTACCTCAGTCGTCTTCACTAACCTCACATTCTGTGTCTCACTAAAAATGACGAAATCAAAACTCAGGCTGGTTCATAACCATCGTTATGAACATTAGACCTAAACTCAAAGTCACATTTGAGTCCAAGGCACATATGTTCTAGCTTCATTTCTGCTTCGGTGATAATATACTCCCTGACCAAAAGCAACTCAGGGGGAGAAGGGACTTACTTCAGCACAAAATTCCAGTTTACAGCCCAATGGAGAGGTCAAGGAGGAACCCCAAACAGCCATGTCCACGGTCAAGAGCAGAGAGAAATCAATGCATGTACGCTAACCTGTTTCTGTTCTTGGATTGCTCCATCTTATACAGCTCAGGACACCCTGCATAGGGAATGATGCCACATATAGTGGGCCTGATCTTCCCACATCAGTTATTACAACTAAGACAATCCCCAAAGTAAGCCCACAGGCCAAATCAATGCAAACAAGTCCTCACCGAGACTCCCTTCCCAGGTGACTCTAGACTGTGTCAAGTTGACAATTTAAGTGAAACCATTACAGTGTTTGATCTTTCCAATAAATCTTCATATTTTTTAAGCTTGCATATTTTTACTTTTCTACTAGATCTCTGTCACCTCTAGCTAAGTGGATTGAGCAAGACAATCAAGCTACTTGCCCTTTACATTTTACTTTCATGTCATCTGGTGTAAATTACGTCAAACTTTGTTTGTTTGTTTGTTGGTCTGTTGAGACAGGCTCTCATGTGGAGCTCAGGCTGGTTTCGTTATGTCACCAAAACTGACACTGAGTTTCTGATATTCCTGTCTCTGCCTCACAAGTGGGATTAGAGATGTGTGCCACCACATCTCACGTTCAAATTTATTTTTTTAAAATATATTTTATTAATTTATTCATATTACATCTCAATTGTTTTCCCATCCCTTGTATCATCCCATTCCCACCTCCCACCTCCCACTTTCCCCTTACTCCCCTCCCCTATGACTGTGACTGAGGGGGATCTCCTCCCCCTGTATATGCTCATAGGGTATCAAGTCTCTTCTTGGTAGCCTGCTATCCTTTCTCTGAGTGCCACCAGGCCTCCCCTTCAAATTTCTTTTAAGCAGAGACCGTTCTTAAAGTCAGTCCAACTGCAAAGCCCTAGTTCTGTACAGCAAGGTTACGTTGGAGAGAGGCAAAGAGCAAGCGTTGCTCCTGTCATCTGATGGATGGAGAGACCAAGGCTGAATGCTCAGAGCCCCCCTGCGAAGCAAGGAGGGGAGCTGGTGAGGTTTCACCCCTGCACTCTAGGTAGACCTCTTTTACCAGGTATGCTCAGGAGCTGGGGGGCGGGGCTGGGAACTAACCTTGCTTGTCATTCTCCTGGATTATATAGCCTTGCATCATGCTTCTGGCATGTGTGTTGGTGAGAATGCTGATGTATATTTAAGTGTCAGAACCAGGTAGATCACGTTGGCCTCACTGAGGCAACTTCTTGATGCATGTGCACCCCAGCCCTCCTGGTTACAAGAAGACCCGGGGTGGGAGTGGGGGCGGGGCAGGGGTCTGATGCTTACCAAGCCAGTGCCAGCCTGCTTACCTCTACATCACCACCTTGAGGGGCGCTTGCCTACCAGGCAGCCTGGGGAGGACAAGATCTGGCAAAACGTTGAGGACTTCAGTATGTGCTGTGAGCCTTCTGCAGCCTCTGGTGACTTCTGCCATGCCCCACCTTCCTTGGGTGACTCCCCTGCCAAACCACTGGCTGAAATTTTTCCTCCTCCCCCTGGGGTCAGGCTTGGGGTCACCCCCAAGGCTTCCTCTCCACAGATGTCTTGTATAGGAATAAATAAATAAGTAAGTAAGTAAATAAATAAATAAATAAGATAGGACATTAGGGGAGGAAGTTTGCCAGAAGCCTAGGTGCAAGCTGTGCTGAATTAGGTAGGAGGTAGTCATTGAAACTTCCTTCCACTTTGGGGAAATAAACTTAGCAATAACCTGTGGCTGCTGATGTTAACAAAGAAAGACGTTCCAAATGACTGTGGCTCTCAGAGCAGGTGCCACAGGAGAGCCAGTTCCCTCTAAGGGCCCTTTTTCTTTCATACAAAAAAGATCTTTACCCACCCCGTCTATCGTTTTTTTTTTTTCTTTCTTTTAACCCTAAAGGAAAAACAGCTTATGAGATGTCATCCTAGTGCTTAGAGAAAGTTTGCATTTCCCACAGTTAAGGAAAAGCAAGTCAGATATTGACCAGACAGCTCCAGGTCTCAGGTTGGGGGGGTCAGTCCAAGTTTCGAACATTTTTGTCTGCCAAAGATACAGAAAACCACTTAGAAACAAGGATCTGAAAAAAAAATTTTTTTTTAATTAAAAAAAAAAAGCAAGGATCTGGTGCACAAACGCTTTTTCTCTGAGACACTTGTTAGTTGGGTATTTTAGTGAAAGTGTGACAAAGGTTCCCTTCAAAAATGTTATGAATTTTTACACAGCCTGGATTGGGGGAGCTGGGCTCTTTGTAGAAGCTTCCAGACAACCTATTCTGGGATCAGAAAAGAGAAACATGCCTTTACAATAAGATTAAAAGTAGGAGCCACAACCTCCCAGCCATGGGACGGGTCTTTTGACAGGTTGCCAATGCCTCAGTTTTCTCTTGTGTAAATAGGCTGTGGTGTCCAGTATTCTGTCAACTCAACACAAGCTAGAGTTTTTGTTAAGTGGGAACCTTAAGGGAGAAAATGCTCTCACTTAAATTGGCCCCTGGGCAAAGCTCTGGGGCATTTTTTTTTTCATTAATGATTGATGTAGGAGGGCCCAGTCAATGTGGGTGGTGCTACCCATGGGCTGGTGGTCCTGAGTGGTATAAGAAAGCAGGTTGAGCAAGGCATGGGGAGCAAGCCAGTGAGCACCTTCTGCCTCCAGGTTCTTGCCTTGAGTTCCTGCTCTGACATCCCCCCAATGACGGACAACAAACTGTAAGATAGAAAAGAACCTATCTCCCCAATTTACTTTTGGCTGTGGTGTTTTATCATAGCAGTAGAAACCCTATCTAAGACATGAGGCAAAAGTTGGGGCTTTAATTCTGGGAATGGCTTTTTTTCCACCATTTGATAACAAATTTAAATTATTCTGCAGATCCTTTTATCTAAGAGTATTTCATCCTTAGACACAGTGTTTTAGCCAATTGCAACAGATTGTACGAAAAATACTTTAATAAGATACTGATATACTTTAATAAACACTGAAACAAATGCATAACACCACATTATACACCCAAACACCATAAAGAGTGTTCTGAATGACAGTTTATAATAGTGTTTTTTACCTTGAGAATCATAGTAATTTTACGTTTTATTTATTTATTAATTATTTGTATATGTGTGTATGTAATGAGAATTCTAGGATTTTGGTTTCTTTAAAAACACAGAAATAGCTGGGTGTGGTGGCACATGCCTATAATGCCAGCACTCAGGCAGGCAAATGATCTCTGAGTTCAAGGCCAACCTGGTCTACAAAGCAAGTCCAGGACAACCAAGGCTACATAGAAAAACACTGTTTTGAAAAACCAAAACCAAAAATAGAAAAAAAGAAAAGCCAAACCCAAAACCAGCCAAATAACCAACCAACCAAACAAACAAACAAAACAGAGATAGAAGAATGCTTTTGTTTTGCCAGGTGTGGGGATGTGGGACTGCTTCTGACTGTCCGCAACAGCTGACTATGATTTGCCCCATGCTCTGGTATAGGTGTGGTATTGCCAGCTGCAGATAGCTTCTGAGATTATGTGACATTTGGAATTCTGGGATTTTCTTTTCAGAGGGTATATAGATGCTAGAGCATAGGCAAAGTAGGTGGCTGTTGGTCACTCCGGGGGGATTTAGCTGTGGTTTCTTAGTCATGCTCAAAGAAGAAACAAGAAGAAATTAGGCTGAAGGATCTCTGCCTCTCTGTCTCTGTCTCTGTCTCTGTCTCTGTCTCTGTCTCTGTCTGTCTGTCTGTCTGTCTGTCTGTCTGTCTCTCCCTCTCTGTGGGTGGGGTTATTTTTCTGTCACTGTCTCCCACACCACCACAGGAGTACTGGCATTACAGATGCTCACCACTGCAGTTGGCTTTTTGAGGGCTCTTAGGATCAAGTTCAGACCCTCCGTCTTGTGTGGCAAATGCCTTTTTACCTGCTGAGCCATCTCACTAGCCCGATAAGCATAGCAATTTAACCAGGGAATCAGAATTTGGAAGGCTGGACAGTCACCTCTACATAACCATCTTAACGTCTGCAAGAAACAGATCGATGACAGTTTAGAAACAACAGTGTGGGTCAAATGGTATTCATCTAAGATGTGCGCTCGTGTGAAAGTTCTTCCCTTGATGATGTCTGCTTTCCGATGTCACTTTGTGCTAAGTGTCTATACATGAACAACTACAACTTTTGAACCTTCTGGTAAAAAGCTTTATCAGATAATGGGCTCCTTTAGAAAGCCTTTAAGGATATGATTCACATTAATGAAAGAGTTTCTTAGGAAGAAAGAAGGTTATTGCTGGTGGCTGTTCTCTTCTGGAACCTCTCACTGGGGTGTGTGTGTGTGTGTGTGTGTGTGTGTGTGTGTATGAAGTCTCCACTGTGTCTTCCAGTTAATTAATTACAAATTGGGAACCACAAAGGAAATACCCTTATAATGGAGGTCCCTTGTAGAAATACACAGGGAAGCAAATGTTGCTTATAATTATGTAATAAAACATACTTCTTGAAAGGCCTATGTGATTCAGATTCCCAAACATATTAACAATCACCATAAGTTATTTTCTGTGTCTGATAGGTAAAGTTCATTGATTTTTCCATTCAAAAAAAGAAAACTTTGGTGAGAAACTCATTATTTCTGTTTCACTAGAGCCAACTCTGACGCTGCTGTGTAAACACTGTCAACTGTGAGTGTTTGTTTTCTATTATGTACCTACTCATTTCCTGGGCAAAATGGAAAGGCACTTCTTATCTCCTGCCCTTCTCAATGCAAAGACTGCTCTTATGTGACAGGCTGGGAGCCAGGGAAAGAGGCATCCTTGATGTAGACTTCCAAAGGAAGGGATGAGCCAGGGTACCTAGTTATGCGTGCAAGTCTCTTCTGTCAATCTTGGGTATTATTTTCTTAGGGAGATACTAATGGAAGGCTTTCTGAATATTATTTCTACCACATCCCCCAAGGATCAATCGGGAATCCAAATGTGTCCCCACCTCAGATACAGTGCCTCAGAGTGTTGGTAGCAAAAAGCAGTAATCAGCAATTTGAAAAGATGCCCAGGAGATTGTTATCCAAAGGCTAGTACGCCATCAAGAACATCACTGGTCCTGGATCCATCCAGGGAGTCTGTAATGTCAAAACTTTGTGCATAATTATACATGTCATGTACTTGTTTTTCAGTTATTCATGAGTGTGCAATGGTGTCTTAGTTACTTTTCTATGATGTGGGCAACTTACAAAAGAAACAGTTTCTTGTGGGCCTACAGTGTCAGAGGGGGAGTTGTGATGATTTTGGCAGGAAGTGTAGCGGCAGGCAGGCAGGCGTGGCTCTGGAGCAGTAACTGACAGCTTCTATCCTGATTCATAAGCACAAGGCAGAGAGAGGAGAGAAACACTGGGAACAGGAATGGCACAGGCTTTTTGAAACCTTAAACTCACACCCAGTGAAACAATCTTCCAACAAGGCCACACCTCCTGATCCTTCCCAAACAGTTCCACCAAATGGGGAACCAAGCATTTAAACACATGTGCTTATGGGGACCATCCTCATTCAAACCACAAGTGGCATCTTCTAGAGGTTGCGTGGTGTGTGATATGGTATCATAAATCAGATTATTAATGTTGTGCTTACTTATACTTTAACGTTATAAGCAATAATGTTATTGTTCTCTGTGTATGTCCACGAGGGACCTCTCTTAAAAGGGTGTTCTTTACATACCTATGGCATGGTCTCCTTTGTAGTTTCCAGTTTGTAATTAATTAACTGAAAGGCACAATGGAGATTTTATGTGTGTGTGTGTGTGTGTGTGTGTGTGTGTGTGTGTGTGTATACATATATATGAAAATATATGTGTTAAAGTAAGTGTAAAACACACCCCAGTGAGAGGCTCCAGAAGAGAACTGCCACCAGCCATAACCTTCTTTTTTTCTAACTGGTAACACTTTTGCTAATGTGAATAATATTCTCAGAAGTTTTCTGAAGGAACCCATTATCTGATAAAGCTTTTTACCTGAAGGTTCAAAAGTTGTAGTTGTTCATGTATAGGCCACTTAGCGCAAGGTGACATCGGAAAGCAGACATCATCAAGGGAAGAACTTTCACACGAGCGCACATCTTAGATGAATGCCATTTGACCCACACTGTTGTTTCTAAACTGTCATCGATCTGTTTCTTGCAGACGTTAAGATGGTTATGTAGAGGTGACTGTCCAGCCTTCCAAATTCTGATTCCCTGGTTAAATTGCTATGCTTATCGGGCTAGTGAGATGGCTCAGCACGTAAAGGCATTTGCCACACAAGATGGAGGAGCTGAACTTGGTCCTCAGAGTCCTCAAAAAGCCAACTGCAGTGGTGAGCATCTGTAATGCCAGCACTCCTGTGGTTGTGTGGGGGATGGAGATGGAGAATAACCCAGACGCTTGCCTGCCAGCTGGCCTCGAGATCCCAGTGGAAGCAGAGACAAGGAGAGTGGCCCTGCCTCAGCACACTTCTATTCCTAATGATAGATTTTAGAGACTGTTGTCAAGTTAATATTTGAACATATTTCACCATACAGAATGAGAACGAGGAGCACTGTGAGGTTCATGAACAGCTACGATGATAAAAGCCCTCCCGGCCCTTATATTTTCTGTGCTGGTTCCTTTTAATTGTCAAATTTGAGGCAACCTAGAATGACCTGAGATAAGCGTCTCCATTAGAAAATATCTACATTTGGTTGGTCTATCTATGGGGATTGTCTTAAATTTCATCCCAGGTCAAGTCTATTGTGGGCAACGCCATTCCCTAGACAGGGGTCCTCTCACTATATACAAATGGAGAAATTGAGCTCGGTCAAAGCAAACAAGGGAGTGGCCAAGAGGCTTGCACACACGTATTATTCTATCTCTGCTCTTGGATGAGATGTGACAACATGCCTCAAGTTCCTATGCTGACTTTCCCATGGCGATGGACCGTTACCTGGATTCAGAAGGTGAACAAACTCTTTCAACCTTGGTTTATCACAGTAACCTAAGCCTACTGCTGTATCCCACCTGTAAGGCAATTGCATGGGAGCTTTCAACCTTCCTTAATGTATTGGTATTTAAAAATCTGAGATGGCCAATAGTTACACAAATGCATATTATTTGGCACTGATGTTTTGCTAGCTAATGCCAAGAACATTATTTAGTAATTTAAAACTTATTGGGACTCTAATATAGCTATTTAAAATGCATATGCAAATTCACTTTTGTTTTTGTTTTCATTTGTCTTTTGAGCCAGGATCTTGCTCTCTAGCTCAGGCTGGACTGGAAACTCTTTGGCCTCAAACTCACCCTAATTCTCCTGTCTCAATTTCCTAAGTGTTGGGATTACACGAGCCATCATGCTCAGCAATTAACTGGTGTTTGAGAAAAATAAGTATTTTTCTCTGAGTGGTCTTTTGGAAAAGGTGCACTGAATGCTGGTTCCAGCTGTAGTTACGCTCATAGCTTGTGATTATTTTTAAATTGTCTTGTCAAGAGGAACTTCAACCGCACTCAAGCCAAAAGTCCAGTGATTGACCCCTCCTTCCCCCCACTTGTGCATGCTCATTCCTAACTATCATTTCTCTACGAAATTTCCACTGAGGCTCTCAAAAAATCAATACCACATAACGTTTTCTGAAAGGCTTGGCAATTTGCTTGAGTCTGAATGATTGCAGGATTCTGCAGATCTGCGTCTGCCAGCCTGAGGGCTTCATCCAGCAGCCTAGGGATGGAGCAGCTGTTGTTAGGGAAAGCAAAGGACATCTCTGACAGCCTCACTGTTGTCGATGAAGTCTTCGATGTGGCTCACCCTATGAGAGATGATATTTTTGGACAATCCCTTTCCCCTTGGCTAACTAGAGCTGTGTATTAGTGAGAGGTTCCATGTAGACCAGTGGCATAGCAGGTGATAGCGTTTTCCTTTCAACTTCAACAGTCTCTTGTTTTAGAAACAACTTGTGGTGTGACCCCATGAGAAGGGCTGAAATACAGGTGTCTTAGGTATGCATTCTAATTTTAACATCCACTTCCAGGTGTCAAAAGTTCCGTGAAGTTCCCCCTCTATAATGGAGTTCAGAAACTGCAGACCTGCATCCCCTAGAAGCAGCACTGTGAATCCATGGTCCTGTAATTTGACACGTACACTTACCTCTTTCTTCTGTTTGGTGAGAGGACAAGAATTTGGTACCAATGTTCTGAGCTATCTTAAAAAGGCTGTCAACAAAACATTCACAACTCCTTTCGTTGATTATCTTTAAAGGGTTACAAGGCTCTGCCCACCCACACCCCACCCCACCCCCATCCTTTTCTTTTCCTTTTCAAAGCAATTTAGAGAAACTGTGTAGCACAGTGCTTGGTAGTTAGTACGTGCTCAATAAATGTAAGGTGACTAAAAACACAACTCAGAAACTAAAAGCGACATGCACAGTCTTCCCTTGAGTTTCCCCACAGCACAACCCGAGATAAGGACTCTGAGGTGATAGTTGGCTTGTGGGTGGTTCCAGCAAGCAGAGGAAGAGAACAAAGTCAATGCAAACTGCAGGTGTGCAGCCCCATCAGCAGCCTTGAGAAATACCAAGAATGCCTGCTAGGATTGTCCAACAGGGGCTGGAGCATCTTTTCTCTCTCCCTCCCTCTCTCTCTCTCTCTCTCTCTCTCTCTCTCTCTGTGTGTGTGTGTGTGTACACATATGGGTGGATGAAACACGCTCTTAGTTCAGTATTTTACAGTGAGATAGAGCGCGTTCAGTATAGTTTTCGGCAAGTTGCCTGGGTTGTGATCTGTGAAGAGTGGATTTAAAGGGGCACCATCTAAAAAGTGCCGAAAGGAACAGGGTTTGAACGGAAGAAGGAGAAAGCTTACCCGCCAAGAACTCATCTGCACTGGGTCAGCTCGTTACCCCTTTCCATTTTGATATTCGGTAGGGTGGGGTGTGATAGTAATACACCTCAATCTCATGACAATTAAATACTCAGTTCCACACTGGACAGTTCTAGGACACAGCCAGCCTTCATGAATGGCAGCTAGTTGTGACTTATCACCATGGCTTACTATCCCCAGTATGTCCGAGACAGTGAGAAACGATTGCGTGAGAGTTTCAGGATACTTGGCCTGGGTCAGCCTGGGATATGTCACATGGATACCTAATTTACAGCAAAGAAACCTGGGCTTCTAAGTGGCTACTTGCCTCGGACTCTTTGGTATACCTTGGTCAAGTCCTGTGACACACTTTAAGGAGCCATGATGTCTGCAAGATCAGAAGGAGGCTGGCTTGGGCTCTGTCTCCATGGCACCTTCTAGGTAAGACAACTGTCTTTTCTCCATAAACATGGCTTTTGATGACCCCTGCCTCTCACTTTGTACCCTCTCCTGCTTCATCACGGGGTGTTGGGGGAGGAGGGAATACTCGTGGGTGGCAGGGGGTGGGGGATGGGGTGGCGTCTTAGGCCACTCTCTCCTTAGTGGAATTCTGATGCCATGGGCTAGTGGAGACAGCCCAGTAGCACAGAACACATCCCTCATCATGGATTTGTGACTTAAAAACACATCAAAGGACCCAAGAATCATATTAAGAGATATAATCTCTTGAAAGTACAACTGACATTCCCAGTTAGACCACAAGTTTAAATTACACACACACACACACACACACACACACACACACACACACACACACACACACACACACACACACACAAACCTGTTCTGCTAAAAACCCCGGGGCTGGTTCTTGACAGTGCTTTCATCCTGGGCTCCCAGCCAAAGTAAAAATGTAGCCCTTGGTAACAGAACTTGATCCGTCCTGCTATTTGACCATCTGGAGTGGTGGCTGCTTGGCTTTGGTGACTTCCTGTGGACCCTCCTATGTGCCTGAGTCATGTATCTGCATCAGTACTCTAGATAAAAGAAACCGTTGTTTCTTTGATGCCCCATGGTGGCCCAGCTGGCAATATCCTGAGCGCAAAGCCCCTCTAAAATATGCCCAGCATTGCCAGTGGCTCATATTACAGGGCGCCTTCTTATACCAAGGTGCCTGTTCCCTCACGGTACTGGCACAGCAGAGCATGAGACCTGTCCTTGCTGCAGCTGTGACTTTGGACCGGCTCGTTGGTCTTTGAACCTCATGATTTAGACCTAGACTTTGAATCAGAACATCCTTCTACCTCCCCGACCCTTGAAGAGCCCGCTTTGAAACTTTGTCCTTCAATGGATACATCTTCCATTGCCTTAACTTGACTGTTTTTTGGGTTTTTTTGTTTTTTGTTTTTTGTTTTTGTTTTTGTTTTTTGAGACAAGATTTCTCTGTGTAGCCTTGGGTGTTCTGGACTTACTCTGTAGACTAGGCTGGCCTTGAACTCACAGCGATCCACCTGCCTCTGCCTCCCCAGTGCTGGGATTAAAGGAGTCTGCCACCATGCCGGGCTTGCCTGTCTTATTTTCCTATTGCTGTGATAGAAGATCACGACCAAGGCAGTGTAGAAGCAGAGGTTTGTTTGGGTCTTACTGTCTCATAGGGTTAGAGTCCATGATGGTGGGACAGAGGTAGCAGGTGACAGGTGGTGGGAACAGCAGCTGAGAGCTCACATCTGCCGCCATAAACAGGAAGCAAGCACAGAGAACACTCAAAATGGTTCATCTTTTGAAACCTCATAGCCCACCCAGGTGACACACCTTCCCCAACAAGGCCACACCTCCTAATTTTCACTAAACAGACAACAACTGAGGGCCAAATATCAAATGCCTGAGAATTATGGTGGTGGTGGGGGGCGCGGGGAGGGCATCTCTTTCAAACTATCATACTTACTAACATCTAGTCTGAGAAGTTTGTTCACCCTTCGAAGTTAAACCCCGAAACTGGATCATATTTACACTATGCCAAAGGTTTCAGAATGTGTGCCCCTGCCCAGCCGAGGACAAGCCATGGTATACACTTAATAAATGGGAAAGGCATTTCTGACAAACTCAAGTGCAATAACAACACGCATGATCACCAGGCAATGGTATTGCGCTGGGCCATATTGGTTTTTCCCCTCTCCACTCCCCATTTTACAAATGAAATGAGGCTCACAAAGATCAATAGTTATCACTCGAGTCCAGAGGTCCCTAACCCAAAAATAATCAATGTTGGAGGAGGTGGAAATGAGAATTACCATGATTTGATCATGGCACACTGTGTCACGAGTTGAATTATTATCCCGGGCCCCAGACATGTGCACAAACATTGTGTGTCCGTTCGGAACTAGCAAGAGGTATGCTCAAAGGTAGGCAGCGTTGGATTCCAACCTGCACTGGCTCCAAATCCCACAGTCAGCTAAAACACAACACTTCCTTCCCAGCTCTGCCATTTGTGGCTTGTGGCAGCCATAAAGACTTAGCACAGATAGCACAGGGGCCCCAACCTCCCCCGCCGCTCTGCCCCCTGTGGTCCCAGTTTCCCTGGCTGCATGCAAACTTTAACTTCCCTGCTTTGACACGCTCTCCATCATTTCCCTGAGCTGCAGAACCCATGAGGAGGCGAGTCTCCAATCCCTAGGTGGACCTCTTGTCCGTGACATTGCATACCTGAACAAGTCATTGCACTGCTTGGGGCCAGATGACTTTTGTTGATGTTTTTGTTTTTTCTGAGTCAGGGTTTCTCTATGTAGCCTTGGCTGTCCTGGACTCGCTTTTGTAGACCAGGCTGGCCTTGAACCCACAGCGATCCGCCTGCCTCTGCCTCATGAGTGCTGGGATGAAAGGCGCAAGATGACCTTTTAAGCACAAAACACCGACTCAAATAGTTGCTCCCTACCCCGCCTCTGATGTTAATTGCTAGGAATCCACGCAGTCTGTCTTAAGTTGAAGAGGCCATCCAAGAACCCCGGACCCCTCTGTGCGTTTTTGAGGAAGTTTAAGTTCTCAGTTGTCTCATTTCCCCAGACACCCCTTGGATGCAGAGAGAGCCTAGTTAGCTCAAGGCTGCTGGGTCAATGCAGATTGAAGGTCATTTGCTCACCTGTGTCCGGCTTCCAGCTTCAGCCTGTTCTGCAAGGCAAACACCAGCACACAGCTAACCCAGGGCCTAGGGCCTCCTGTTACACGGCTCAGGAGCTTCATTTGCAATCACCGTTTACCACAGAACTACACGACTGTTTGGTGCCCATAGTGTCATAGAATATTTGCAGGAACCAAGGGCCTGATAGAGGCTAAAGGGCTGTTGGTATAAACCTGGGAGAAGGTGGACCTTAGCTTGCCTGCTCCACCCCCAACTTCTCAGCTGGTAACAAGCAGTGAAAATGGCTCCAAACTGGGCTGGGAGAGAACCTGGGGGAATTTCATGAAGACTAGAATAGGGACTCTCTGAGGTGGCCATGTGGGTAAGAACTGGATGACCCGCATGCCAGCCCTTCAACAATCTTGTTGCAAAGCTTTGAGCTGCTTTCAAGTGGGCACTCGAGGTGAACACTCCAAAGGCTGCCCTTCGATCTAGGAAAACACTCGGTTCCTTTGCTCTCTTTCCACCCCCTGCTGTGACGTGTACCCCCCTATTCACCCCTCCTTCCCCACCCCCACCCTGCCAGAATTAGCAAAGCCCCAGGGCAGTTTGGGATTTCCTAAGATCACTCCACACAGCAAAGGCAGAAGCTAGTCTCACATCTCTCCTTTCTCATCTTCTTCTCCTTAGAGGACCTCCCTCTGCTCTCCCCCCTCTCCCTCCCCATCTCCTCCCTCTTACCCACTCCTCTTTTCCCACCTCTTCCTCCGGACCATGCTTCCCGCCCCCACCCTCCAATTTTAGGTTTTGTATCTGCCAGGCACTTGTGTGTGTCTGTGTATGTGTGTGTCTGTGTGTGTGTGTGTGTGTGTCTGTGTGTGTGTGTGTTCTGTTTGTAAACCCAAGATTAATGAGATTTAAGAAAGAAGACTGGCAGGGACCTAGCTGAATGGAGGCAGGGAGCCGAGGTATTAACGCCCTCCCAGCCCAATGCAGAGGAGGACACTGGGTGACGCATCAGACAGGGCCTTTCGGAAGTTTGCCAGAAGCATTTTGCTAGCATTTCTTTTAAAAAAAGTCATTTTATCAAAGCTGTGGTTAAGAAGAGGAAGTTATCCAGCCTCCTCAGCTCACTGTGGCCTTGGGAAGGGCTGAGGACTTGGGTCAGAGGGGCTTTGGTGAGCCTGCAGACCCTTCCCTGGAGAGGCCTGGCTGCAAGAACTGGCTGACTCCTCTGCAGACAGGGCAGGGCAGGGCCAGCAGATACAGGCCTAGAGGCAGCCTGGGGATAGGCAACACATGGAGGCAGACAGCCTGAAAGCTAGCTCCCTGGAGGAGCATCTTCCATGGGGGTGAAAAGGAAACCTGGGGGTGGGGGGAGCATCGTCTGGAATCCTGATCTAAGCAAGTGTTATAAGTATAGGCAGAGCCCAACAGACACAGGGGAACCCAGGGAGCGAGTCTCTTGCTCATTAATAGCCTGGTGTTCCAGGTCAGCCTTTCATTCTGAAGGACTCCTTAGAGTGGGCTTCCGGGTAAACGGGCTTTAGCCAGGATATCTGCAGTCTCTGCAAGGCTCTGCTCTCCATTTACAAGGAAAGGAGGCATCAGTTTGAGGGACTCCCCTGTTAGTGAGACTGCTAACGAAGGTGACCTGTGGAAGCCGAGAAGATACAGGCCGTGGTTGTCTCTGCTCAGCCATAACTCAGCACTTGCTTGTGGGAATCTTAGGAAAACCCAGAACCATTTCCAAAAGTTTTCAAGGCTGCTTTTGTAGCTCCAGACAGCCCAGGAAAGCAATGTTGTTCTCCACAGCCTCCGTCACCATTTCATGTCCCAGTCAGTCTCACCAAGTGTGGGGAAGCACCACAGATCAATAGCTATTTTGGGTTAACATTGCCACAGCTTTTTTTTTTTGCCTCCAAAAAAAGGTATCCCCTCCCCCCATAGACCACAGCTTATCATAGCAAAGGCAATTTTTTTTTTGTGGTCTATTTATGGACATGAATGTTTAGGAAGAGAGCTCTTCTGAGTTTGAATGCACTTTTTTAGCTTAATCAGCAGGCCAGTGGTGCCTTTACATAGGGGTTCTTATTAATTAATTAACTAACTAATCTGAAACATTTATAAATCCTGAAGCTGTCTGCCAGCTTCAGGTTGAGAAGTGGGTCTGTAGACATTCCATCACCTGAACCCTAGATAAGCCCCGGAGCTGATGGAGGCCCCACAGGGCGGTATGGCTGCTGGGTGAGCCCTCCTGCCTGCATTAGCCCTTCCCAGTCCTGGGACCCGGACCCACGCACTACGGCACAGAACGCACTGTGTTTACTTGCAGTCAGGCTCTAATGAGCAAAGTTCCTGAGGGGTTTATATGGGAAATGAAAAGCCAAATGAGCATATATATGAAAAACTAAGCCGTGGAAAATAAATCACTTCTTAAAAGCACATGGCATCTATTTTTTGTTCCTGCCTACACGGTCTTAAGTTACCTTAAAGCTTTAAGTGACACTCTTTGAAGAGCCTATAAATTGTGTGTGTGTGTGTGTGTGTGTGTGTGTGTGTGTGTGTGTGTGTGTGTAGAGGGGAGATTGCTACAAACACATTTATTCATTTCCCCCACTTGCCACCCCAAACACACTATCTCTTAGCTTCAGAAACCTGCTGGGGAGGCAGGACAGATAGTCCTATGCTTAGGCTCAGAAAGGTTGAGTCATTCAAAATCACACAGCTACCCAAAGGTACCTCAAAGCCTTTTACCCCTACTTTGGGCCCCTGAGTTGGAGCAACAAAACTGCTGTGGTCAACAAGCAGCCATCAGTGAAGAACAGACATGGATGCTTTTGCCTTACCTCCCAGCAGGAACTGAGCACCCTCCCTTCCCCTTCGCTGGGTGCAGTCAGTGAACCACGTATATTCAAACTTTAGGACTGCTATGTCGCATAATCTTAAAAGGTATTAAAATGCAAAACAGGAGCAAACAATATTTCCTGCCACAGGGAAGTATCTAATATAAGTTGACAAAATAATGGGATTGGAGTAAGGTCTCCAAAGTGGCCATAAAATGGAATTCAAGAGTATTTTTTAATACGGACACTATGTGCTTGCTGTACCAAGGATGACTGGAAGAGAATTCTCATTTACAAAACCAAGCCATATAAACAAAACAACAACAGCAACACTGAACAGGAGGAAAGAGATGAATGATTAAGCATGAGAGAGGCAGAGCACACATGAATGCTTCAGGGACATTTGTGGATTCCTCACAGCTTGGGTACCACAGAAAGCCAGTTGGTGTCTCAGTATAGGTCAAGTCCCCTCCATCAACCTACCCCTGGAATAGAGCCTCAGAGGCTACAGGCAGCTGTCAGTTTAAAGACTTCCATTAATAGAGATGGGGGCCCCTCACAAGCACTCTTTTGCAGCCAGAGGGCTGAGGACCATCCATCGGATCCTGAGAGTTTATCATCACAAGCGTCACTCAACACTGCCCAACCATCGTGGTCAGAGTAGCAGCTTTGGTCTCCCAGAGACAGACTCCCAGACGCTGCTGCTGCAGACACAGCCCCTCCCCCTGTCCCTCATTACAGTGGAGAGAGGCAAGCACGTCCTGCCCCCCCTTTTTTTTTCCTTTTCAGACAATTTTAACTTCGGGGAGTTTAGCCCGTGCTGTCCCAGCATGCCCTTACCCAACTCCTCATCTTCCCCTCATCCCTAGGCAGTGGCTCTTCATTAATTTCCCCATCTGGACTGTGCCGCGTAGAGGTCCTTCTAGCCCCGCATCTCGGCTTAGAACAGTGACAGGAAGGGATGAACACAGAGAAGGCAGCACCAAGCGAGCAGCGAGGCAGCCACTGGCAACTAGGCAGCCAGCTGCCTGCAGGCTCCGGGCAGCAGCCGCAGCTCCTAGCTGGTTTCATTATTACACAATTGAAGCAAAGCCCTCCTCTGGCGGCTGTCCTCAGTGAAGGCTCACACCTAGCTGGCAGGAGGGAAAGGAGCTAAACTCCTCCCAGCAACAGACAGACAGAGTCTCTCTCTCTCTCTCTCTCTCTCTCTCTCTCTCTCTCTCTCTCTCTCTCTCTCTCTCTCTCTCTCTCTCTCTCTCTCTCTCTCTCTCTCTCTCTCACACACACACACACACACACACACACTTTGACACAGCAGTTTGAGCACAAGGCAAACTCTTGCAGAGCCAGCCCCCTTGCCGACTCCCGGGTCCAGTCTCAAAGCAGTCCAGTTCTATAGCTACCGCCAAATCCTTGTACTGACTGGCGGGACAGACAGCAATTTGGGTAACTTTTCAGATTTTGTTTTCCAGGGAACTGGGCCACAAATGTTTAGGAGGGAGGGAAGGACACCTTTACCCTTCTCTTCCTACCAACCCCCCTGCCGCCCCTCCCCCTGCTCCTCCCTCGCCCCCTGCCGCGCGCGGCCCCCCCCCCTCGGCTCCCCTCCCCCGTCTTTTCCCCCCTGTCCCCCAGCTCCCCTGCCGCGCCTCGGAGGATCCTGGGGGAACGACACTACAAGCCCACTCCCCTGTTGCTTGCCAGTCCAGGAAACACTACACAGTCACTGGAACAGCACCAAGCCACCGGAGAGGAGAGCAGAGAGCGAGAATGATGCAAACAGAGCTCTGGGGGTCCTAGCACCGGCAAACTGTTTGCATCGAAGTCTCCTGAGAAAAGGCTAGAGCCCTCATGGAGATGGTCCGAAACCATATAGAGGAAATGGCTCACCTTTAGGTTGTGCGTGGGGTTGACCACACAGACAAGTTGGCCAGCGGCAGAGAAAACCCGTTTAGCCTTGTAGTGCTGAAACCGGAGGTGAATGAGATCCAACACAGCCCCAAAGCACTGAGTAAAGAAAAGCATCACAACTTTTGGGGGGTTGTTGGCACAGGGAGGCAGCAGAGGAAAGCTGTAAGTCCTTGGGCTCTGAATGGAGCACAGCTTCTGAGACACTCCGCTCCAGCCCGGCTTAGCGCGCCTTCATAGTCATCATCAAAATAAGACGGTTAGAATCTTGCAGCAGCGAGGCAGCCAATCAAAAGGACAGAAATGTTATCCTTGAGGTGCAGAGACAGCCAATAACAAATACCTCCCCTACTGAAACTCCCTGATGAATTGAGCCTAGCGGAGAATGTATTATTGAACATTACCATAGATCAGCACATTGCATTTATCTTGTGATTACAGCCAACCATACATAATGCTGGGGGAGATAGGCTGACAAAATTGATTGCTTAATGTGTCTCCATTTATTAATTGACTTAATTTAACATGAGAGCCTTTCTTAATGCTCTGAACACGCCCCCATCCAAAAAAAAAAAAAAAAAAAAAAAAAAAAAAGGAAAAAATGTAAAACATTTACATCTCCAGACAGGAAAGCATTATGCTCCAACAGGCAGATGGGTTAGGCAGCTTGTGGCTCTACTCACCAGAGCTGCTGGGAGAAAATCAAATACTACAAGACACTGATTCTAGATAAGGATTTGGCAGCTGCGGGATTGTGTATCTTTCAATCTTATGCTCTGACTCTCTACAATTTGGATTGTAGCCCCTTGATAAATCTAACACGCCACTCTTTATGCAAAAAAAAAAAAAAAAAAAAAAAACCTGACAAATGAATTTGGAATTGGGGATGGAAAAGCATACATATATTTCAAAATACAGTAATCACTGAGCTCTCTTTTATTAAAGCATAAAAATGCACAAAGCACGCTTCTAAAAATAATGAAATCCCTGATGCATGAACAGGCGCACGCGCGTGTGCGCACACACACACACACACACACACACACACACACACACACACACACACAGAAAAATCTACACGGGGAAGAAGGTGCCTTGTACACCAGCAGAATAATTACATATGCAGAGAACCTGGGCTTGTCGCTCATTTGCATATTGGTGGGCAGCAAATTGCTAATTAACCAGTAGATTGTTGGAGACATTAAAATAGAGATTAGGAATACACACAGCACAGCACTTACTTGTCTGTGCGAATGCCAGCAGCACAGTGTTGTGCTGGAGCAGGCAGAGACCCCTTCCAGTTCCTACCTGCAACAGAGCACTGCCCACCCCAGGCCCAAGGCAGGCTGTGAAGCCACTGTTAGCTCCTGATGGACTGAGGGCTCCTAAGCAGTACCTGGAGGGCTTTGGGCTCCCTGGGAATAAGCTCCTTTGTTTATTTCGCCTCAGCCATGAAAGCCCTAGAACTAGGAGGATTGAGTTTTAGTTCTTTGGCCGTTTCTTCATTGAGTGGTCAGATAAACTGAGCAGCCACTGTTGGTCTGAGGTTGTGGCTCCTTCCTGAACCCTCACTGCTCTGCCCCAGGATAGCTACAAACACAGCCAGAACCAAATTGTAAAAGTACTTGAAACATTATGAGATTTGAAAACAACAACAAAACAAAGCAAAAAAAAAAAAAAAAAAAAAAAAAAAAAAAAAAAAATCTCTCCGGCATGGTTTACAGTATAAACTCTGTAGATGACATTATCTGTCCCAGTGGCAAAAGACTAGGTGTGCTGGGGTCACAGAGTCCAGACTGCAAAAGATACAAACCCTGTATGACCCCAGGACACCTGAGTCTGTGACCTAGTCAAGCACTTAAGATAAGAATAGACTAAAATTCAGCAGAAAACACCGCTCACTGGCTTGCTTCCCATGGCTTGCTCAGGCTGCTTTCTTATAGAACCTGGAACAACCAGCCCAGGTTGGGCTGAGCCCCCCTCCCCCACCAGTCATTCAAGAAAATGCCCACAGGAAATCTGATGGAGGCAATTCCTCAATAAGGCTCCCTCTTCCCAGATGACTCTAGTTTGTGTCCAATTGATAAATGTCTAGCCAGTACAGATCACCTGAAAATACGTAGTTTATAATCAGTTTTATAAGCAAGTGCTCTTAATCTACAAAATTAGAAGCCGCTTTCAAAAGTTTATACTGTTTGTGACAAACTTCCAGCAATTAAGCAAGATAACAGTCAATGTTTTTATTGTCTTTGGGGGTGCTTTTCTGGTTTGGGGCATTGTTTACATGCAGAGTGTGTGTGTGTGTGTGTGTGTGTGTGTGTGTGTGTGTGTGTGTAGAAGTCAGAGGACAACTTGCAGATATCAATTCTGTCCTTCCAGTATGGGGGTGTCAGGAGAATTAAACTCAGGTAGTCAGGCTTGGGCACTGAGTCTCTTGACAGCCCATCCACGCTCCTTCAGTGTTTTGAGATGGGATCTCCTATAGCCCAGGTTAAGCTCAAATCTTCTGTGTGGTCAGGGATGCCCTCCCTCCACACCCTGAGTGCTGGGATTGCAGGTGTGCACCGCTGTGCCCAGCTCTTTTTTTTTTTTTTTTTAAATAAAAGTGAGCATTTATTCCAATATAGCCCCTGAAGCACGATTCAGAAGGTCTAAGCTTCCACTTTTAAATATGGAACTACAATTTATTTACTTTTAATTTTGGTGGTTGATTTGTTTGTTTTCTTTTGATTTTTCTTGCCTTACTAGAAGTGGTTTTTTTTTGTTTTTGTTTGTTTGTTTGTTTTTGTTTTGCCGTTATTTATTAAGAAGGTCATTTTAAATAGGATGATAAAGACTCCATCAAGTAGGATGAAGGTGGAAGACTTTGAGACATAGACATGGATGCTCCTTTAATTTGATTAAACACTATTTTAGGACAGTTTCCAGTTCACAGCAAAGTTGAAGGGAAGACACAGGGAATTGCCTCTGCCTTGGGTAACTCCCACACCATGGAGACCGACCACCCCACCCAGAGCGGGGAAGTGCCTTTGTAAGGAGGGGTAAAACCACACTACACATACCTATGACTCGGGCTACGTAGCTGACATTACGCCTCATAGTCTGAGGAGTCTGTACGCATGCAGAATGATGGATCTGTCACCATGGAGTTATAATAAGGAGCCACGCTGCTCCGAAAACCCGAGTCCCCTTTGCTCACCCTCCGTCCTTCTTCCCAGGCTTCTGTCCCTTTACTGTCGTCACTACTGCCTTTTCCAGAATGTCCTACCACTAGAGCCATAAAGCATGTAGCCTTTGCAGGATGATTTATTTCACTCAATAGCGTGCATTAAGATCTCTCCGTGTCTTCTCATTACTTGATAACTCATTTAAGTGATGAATAATGTTGCTTTTCCTGAACATACCACAGTTTATCTGCTCACCAACAGGAGAGCATTTTTTGTACCTTTCAAGATTCCAAGAAATTATCAATTAAAATTCCATAGGAATCTATCTGTCTTAGTTACTTTTCTGCGGCTAAAATAAAACACCATGACCAAAAGCCAAGCAAGGAATAAAGCCTTTACCATTTCTATTGTCTTTTATTTGTTTATTTGGAGGAGGGGGCACATACACATGCCATAGCATGCATGTGGAGGTCAGAGGACAGCTTGTTGGAGTCAGTCCTGTCCTTCAACAGGGTGATTCCTGGGACTGGAACTCAGGTCATTAGCCTTGGCAGCAAGCACCAGTACTCACTGGGCTATCTTGTCAGACCAAGGATGAAGGCTTTATTTCAGCCTACAGTTCCAGAAGGACAGAGTTCTCATGGCAGGGAAGGCACAGCGGGGCAGTGGGACTGGAAGTTGGCTGGCCACATCTCATTCATGCACAAAAGGCGGGGGTGGGGGGGGGGAGGGGAGGAAGAGAGAGAGAGAGAAAGAACTGAGACAAACTGGTAAATCATCACTAGTGACAGGTCCCCTGCAGCCTTGCTGCTGACAGTTCCTCAGCACCCTAGTGCCCATGACTGCAGTGTATCTGTATCTTGGCTCAGTAAGGAGACGAGTCAAGGGTCCTACGTTACTACTTAATATGACCGTGGTCAAATTCCTTGGTCTCTCTGATATCTTCTGTAAATGAAGTTAGTTGCGTCATTAAAAAAGTAAGCAAGACAAGAGAGGTGAATTGACCAGGACCCACAGTGAGAACTCCCCCCGCCCCATCTCTGTCCTTCCAAAAAATCACTTGTGCGAATTAATACAAAGCTCTGGGAAAGATGGGGAACACCAAAACGCTTTGGAAAACTGTTCACTACTACCTACTAAAGATAGGTAGATAGGTAGGTAGGTAGGTAGAAAGAAAAGTAGATAGATAGATAGATAGATAGATAATAGATAATAGATAGATGGATGGATAGATAGATAGATAGATAGATAGATAGATAGATAGATAGATCCAAATCTCATAAGACCCAGAAATCTACTCTAGTACCTAACAAAGATGCTGACCTGGCCTTCTCAAAAGGTGTGTACAAGGGCTTTCATAGCAATACACTGAAATAGTTAAAAACTAGAAACATGTCACTTACCTACAATAAAAAGAATATTTTACACAATTTCTCTCTAGCCAAATACTGCACAAATAGAAACAACTATTACTGCACAGACTACAACAAAAGCATGAAAGGTTCTCACAGATAATGATTCTATGGTAGAAAAGTTGGACAGAAAGGAAAGCACACTTCACGGCTCCTTTTGAACAAACTTGGATATTTTAGAGACGACGGACTAGTGCAGTAGTTAAGTGGATGAAGGCTCTTGAGACCAAGGGTGACATCCGGAGTCTGATCCCTAAAGCCTGTGGTGAAGAGAGAGTTGATTCCCTCAAGGTTGTGCCTCTGGTGACTCACTTCCCCTAAGTAGGTCTGACATCCTAAAGTTCTCAGCGCTTTCCAAAGTAGTGTTGCCAGCTGGAGACCAAGCTGACAACACACGGATCTATGGGACAAAGCCCATATTCGAATTATAGCATCCACCCCAGCAAATCCACCATGTGCAATAAATACGTCATTTCTCAGAAAGTCATCAGACATGATCAGTGTGCTTTTCTGTAGAAAGATTTATAGTCCCAGTTACGTTAAAGTATGAGTGCACTATTGAATTTTGGCAGAATGATATAAATCACAAAGATGTTTAAAATCCACTGAAGTAATCACAAAGGGAAATGCTCGATTGATTATAAGAAACATTAATTTCTGCATGTCCAATTAACAAATTGGTATCAGACAATATCAATAAAAAAGAAAACAAAATACTGGAGATGTATTTGTAATAATTATAGCAGAATATTTATGTTCCTAATAGAGAGGTCAATATATACTTGAAAGACTAGGTCACACAGAAATAAGAGAAACCAGGCTGTGAATAGAAGAAACAAGAAGTTGAGGACTAGAAAGCCAAGTTAGTGGGTGGCAGAGCATGCGCAGGCAGCCCTCACTGTACCCTCTCCTGGGAACACCAATTTTGCACCCACCACAGATGAAAATCTCTCTAAGAAAGCTCCAGAATACAGATGTACATATTAAATGAATACAGCTTTGTAGAAAAAATTATTTTTATCTATGTTTATGTGTCTATGTGAGTATAGGTCATATGTGTGTGTGTGTGCCCAAAGAGGCCAGAAGAAGCTGTCAGAGTCCCTGCAGCTGGAGTTACAGGTGGCTGTGAGCTGCCTGACGTGGATGCTGGGATCTGAACTTGGGTCTTCCGGAAGGGAAAGCAAGAAGCACTCTTAACCACACGTCATCTCTCTATCCCTGCCTGCAGCTTTTCATATCTTAATTATCTGACAGTAAAGTGACTTTGGGGGGGAAAAAAGATTACTTAATTAAATTAAGAATATGCAGCAGAATGAAGCCAAGGAAATGCAAATTAAAATAAGATAATATCTTTATCTATCAAACTGGTACTTTGTAAACAAGCAACAACACAGAATAGGTTATAGTTATATGTGTCTGGAAAAAAATCCGGACAGGGATATATGCATAAGTTAATCACTGTCGCAGTGTTTGTAATAGTAAAAGATTAAAACAAATAGTAATAAATAAATAAGTGGTAAAAGACTAGACCCTAAGATTACCTCAACTTAGAGGACTGATTAAACAAACCCTCTACGTAACACTGACCATCAGACAGATGTGACCATAACCTACAAACACTGCACGTCAGGTGAGGAAGTCAGTTCGATGGTTTGCAAATGCGAAGAAATAAACAGGAAGAGCAGTGTGCAGCACAACTGGCTGAGTTGGATACTGACACCCTGAAATTTATTCCACGTGAATTTTGAACACAACAGTTTGTCTATAAATCTTAATTAGGAAACACTCCAAAAATAACGAGTATGAACAATCTAACTACTTTTAGTAATTATCCTGTCAGCGACAACATTTGTATCAGTATAAAAATGTATCTCCACCTTCAGGAGGTGAGGCAATCGTCTCTTCCTTGGCTGTGTGTGAGCTGGGCTGGGTGGCTTGCTCCTAATAAAAGCATGACATGATAATGTGTGGCACCTGACACTTCCCTGACTTCAGGACTGCTACGGATCAGGGCCCCTGTTCATCTTTGGTTTTCTGTTGTGAATGGTAGTGAGCTCTACACCGATCGTCCTATGCTTTGTGTGTTAAGTGTGAACGGGAGGGGAAAGCAAAACTCTTTCTCTTTAAGATCAAGGGGCTCCAAGCGCTGAGGAATTGGGCTTTGGAAGCTGCATGTGGGAGCCATATAAGTTGTAGCCATGAGGTAAAAGGAACTACCCTCCACACCCCCCTTCGGTAGGTAGGTCAAGACTTTCTTCTTTAACTCTATGGAGGACTTAGTAACCCACTGCAAGAAGAGCAGCACGTGGTTTCTGAGATCGCATCCGCAGGGGGCGTGGCTACTCTGACCTCGCTCTCTAGTAATGCTTGCTTTAGAACTCACAGGTAAAGACCCTCTAGCAGTGACGTGAAGACCACTGAAGTTTTCTGTTACCTGGAATGAGCTTGCCAACCATACGGAGGAGGCCCTGTGGGGTGGCACCATGTTAGCCCCAATCAAGACTTCAGATGATGAAATCCCGGACAGTATTTCATCTGCCCGTCTCATGAAAGTCTCTGACCAGAACCGGAGCTAAACTGCCTAAGATACGCTCACCTAGGGAAACTGTGATGTAGTTAGTGTTTACCCTTGCCTTTAAGCCACTGAGTTTTGACGTCATTTGACATGTGTGTATTGTAAAGGAAGGCAATGTCACTACGGGTGTGAGGCCGATGAGGTTAAATTTGAATTGCATGACTGGTGCTCTGTTTATACTAAGGGAGAGGAAAAAAAAAAGGTAGGCGCGTAAAAGGAGCAAATGGGAGAGAAGGAAAATGAGATGAAGAGAGGTATGGGGAAAGGAAAGAGGGAGGGAGGAAAGAGAGGAGGAGAAAAGCACAGTGGGGAGGAGGAACGAGAAGAGGACAGGTGTTTAGCACTTTCCATTGAGAAGAACTCACAGAGGAGGCCAGGGCCTAGGTTCTCCACCATCGCGGAGGCCAGGGGCTGGGTTCTCCACCATCGTGGAGGCCAGGGGCTGGGTTCTCCACCCTCGCCCCACTTGAAACAAGAAAACAATAGATTCGAGCTCCCTGAAACAGTGGAAAGGTGTAAGACTATTTGGTTCATCTCATCACCCCAGAAAAAAGGAAGGGGGCGGGGGGAGGAACCCACCAGAAACAAAGCCACGGCCTTGTTAGTGACGTAAAAGCCAACGTAAAGAGGTCCCTGCTGAAAAGGGGCCACAGGTGCATCATTCGATGCTCTGGCTGCAGTGGGGTCAATGTGTCATGTGTATTTAAATCCCTGCACTCACAGTGACACCAGAAACTAATTAGCTCCCTCTAGATCGTGTTTGGCAAGTAAATTTATTATTTTAGTAACTGGCAAATAAAGGGAATGAATGAAGTATTGTCTCCTACCTTTTGTGTGTTGTTGTGAGATGACCATTCTGCCTGAAAGGAAGTAAAAGGCATTTATTTTGAGTCAAATATAAGAGACTATTATCTGGGGATACAGAGTTGAGTTTCTCTGAATGACGCAGTTGTCTGGATGATATCCAGTGTAAGGAGTGATGTGAACTTTTATGGTCACAGAACAAAAGAGAGTAGGTAGGCTCGTTAGGGAGGCTGGTTACAGGAAAGCCAGGAAATTTCTTTTCTAGAATGCAAGTGTTATCTGGAAGGGGACAGTGGTGTCTTCTACAGGCTTCCTGTGTTATCTTTATGGTATTTGGAGAATGGTGGAAGCTACAAGAATTTCATGTAAAATGTTAACTCGGATTCAGAAGCTGATAATAAGAGGCTTTTTTTTTTTTTTTTTTTTTGGAAAGGGTCTAAAAACAGCTCAAAGCAAATTTGGCTCTTTAGTTTGTTTATTTTTCTTCAGACAGGATCTTCCTCTGTTGCCCACACTGATCTGCAATTCACTATGTGGCCTAGGCTGGCCTTGAACTCAGTGCTATCCCTCTGTCTCTGCCTCCTTAATGCTGGAATTATAAGCATATTTTTTTTTTTAACGGTGTGAAGAGAATATTTTTATTAACCCAAATTAGACACACTGGATTTCCTGTAGGAAACAGTGGCTAAAGAGCCAGAGAAGAAGAGGGTAATATGTTGATACAGTTAGCAAATATAAACATAATTTTTAGAATTATATAAAACTATTGAGAGATGGTGATATAGATATGAATACTATTCATTTATCAAACTGATTATTAATTCTTTAATGTGCCCAATGAACATCAAGAACTGTGCTAACTGTTATGAACAGATCACTGTGCACACAGGAAAAAGCTTTATCTTCACAAAGATTAATGTTTTAAACTTTTTTAGTAGGATTTTAGGAAATGTAATTTGAACAAACTTGAGAAAACCAAAGGAATTTACCAAAACTGTGATGTATTCTGGATTCTGGGAGAAGCATGCAGTCATCTTAGACTAGAAGGCAGGCCTCAATTACTATTAGCTAGCACAAAGTTTTCATTTCCTGTCATCTGTTTCTCTGAGATTTCTGCAGCTTTTGTACACTGTTGCTAAGTGACTTCCGTTTCTTTTTACGTACAGCAGAGAACGGGCTTGGACATCTCCTAGTAGGTATGTGGCGAGGCCTGATTTATACTGTCACCATCTTAAAAGTTCCAAAATTATCAAAGAGACTTTGGGATTTTTTTTTTTTTTTTTTTTTTTTTTTTTTTTTTTTTTTTTTTTTTTTTTTTTTTTAGCTAGATGGACCATTGGTAGCCAGAGAAAGGGGCACAGAATAGGATCAATGCAGCAACTCTTGCAAACACACAAAAGGGTAAATGAGGGAAGGGCCAGCACCTCAGTCAAAAGGTGCAGGCAAGGACTTAAATTACCTGTGTTGAAGTACTGGTGGGGTGAAACAATGCTAAACCTTATTGCCTTAGCTTTAGAGCAGCTGAGAGTATAAGCATATTTTTAGCTGTTTTTTTTTCAATATTCCATCTCTGCACAAACACATGTTGTAGTCAGCCACGGCTAATCAGGCTGTAAGCTCATGAACATACATGTGGCTTCTTCATGGAATTCTGGTTTACACCTGTACAAATGTGCCTTTCTGTAGGCACATCATTGGAGGTGAATACTTGAAAAGGTAAATACTTGAGAAAATCAGTCATTTGAAAAAATGCAAATTCTTATAGAAAGAACAAACGGAGACTATATCCACTAGTTACGCCTTTGTGGGACAGAGAGAGGCAGTTGTACTATGGCAGGTGAAGAGATACACTGTGGCTAATGGTGGAGGCTTGACAGGGTAAATAGATAGCATTTGTGGAAATCCTGTAGACTCAGCTACCATGCTTTTGGAAAATGGAGGACAGAGAACATGACAGTTACTAGCAAATTCCAGCCTTAGGAAAGCAAAGTGTAGGGAAATTCTGTAATGAATAAGAATGAATGAATGAATGAACTAGAATGAATGCTGTAATGAATAAGAAAGAAATTGGAAAGAGAAGAGAGAGGTATTAATCAGGTGTCTGGTGGGGGGAGGGTGACACACACAAAGGGAAAACATATGAAAGGGGGCAGTAATCTGCTTTAAATAATGTGAAAATGATCCACCCATGCTAAATTAGGAAAATCAGGATTGGGCATTGGAGTTATGATACAAAGTCATTTTATTTGAAAAGAAAGTTACCATACAAGAAACTAACAGACACAGTGACAGTTCTGGGTAAGAGAATTGCTGGCCCTCGGACAGTGCTCGTTTGTTTTGCTGTTTGTGACTCAGTCTTGGAGCCTGTGGTCATCGTGTGTGAGGCCCTAGGTTTAATCCCTGTTTTCTAGCTGGTTTTGCGTGTCAGAAAGAAAGGAGCCTCAGTTGAGGAAGTGCTTCCATGAGATCCAGCTGAAAGGCATTTTCTCAATTGTTGCTCAATTCGGGAAGGCCCAGCCTATTGTGTGTGCCGCCATCCCTGGGCTGGTGGTCCTGGGTTCTATAAGAAAGCAGGCCGAGCAGGCCATGGGGAGCAAGGCAATAAGCAGCATTCTCCATGGCCTCTGCATCAGCTTCTGCATCCAGCATCCTTCCCTGGTTTAAGTTTCTGTCCTGGCTTCCTTCAATGATGAACAGTGATATGGGCGTACAAGCCAAATAAACCCTTTTCTCTCCAACTTGCTTATTGGTCATGCTGTTTCCTTGCAGCCATAGAAACCCTACCCAAGACATCCTGACACTATCAAAAATCAACAAACTACCTAATTAACATGGGAGTTAATGAAATAGAATAATTTTGTGTGGTTTCCAAATCTGCTTTAAGAATCAAATATTTTGCAATCACCATATTATATATCCTTTAGAATAGGAGAAATAGATACAACTCAGTTTTTAAAAAGTGGAAAAAAATCATGCCAATAACAGACTCTCTCTTCCTCTCCCTCCCCACCCTCTTTCTTTCTCTTTCAACATGATTGTTCTATGCTTCCATTCACTGATCAGTTTTCAGGAGAACTAATCAATTCCCATGACTTTATAACATGTCGACCGGTCTGTCTCCCTAACTACAGCCGTGTATTTTGAGAAGGGCATTGTGGGGAGATCTGTAGTCAATGCAGTGAGTCAGAGCCCTCCTCGTGGCTGAATGTCCTCCTGGCATTACTCAGGCATCTGTGGCTCAGCTAGGAGGGTTGACGTTTAGTAGATGACAAACAGGAAAAGGAAGTGAGCAGCCTCCACAGAGCCCAGGTTGGGTACAGATGGTCCAAACGCAACAAGTTTATTCTGTAGTGTTGCCAAGGCAACAGCGGCTGCTTCAAGCATCACAGAGGGGGGAGGGGAGGGGATGCCCTGGAGATAAAGAGGCAGGACAACTCTGTAAATCTTTCCCAGGAAAACAGGAAGGAGATTGTGAAATAAGGACTCTTTCCAGGAGAGGCTATTTTCACTGCACTGGAAGTGCCAGTGATAAAAAGCAAATGGTGTTTTTCACATTATAATTATTTGCTAGAACCAAATGGGAACCCGGCGCCTCTTATAGTGTTATTTTCCCTTAGGAGTCTCCAAACAGCAGTGGACAGGCTTTCTTTACACCCTTGAGTGTTAACCACAGTGATGGTTTTCTGTGACAGTTCTGTGGCATCAATTCCTGTGGTTGAAATACATTTGTTATGTTTTTACTGTGTCCAGACTTGATCGGGAAGAGAGGGGAGGCATAGCTTTGCTCTCTCCCTCCTCTTCCTCTTTCCTCTCTTCCTCTTTTTTTCTGTTCTCCCCTTCCTCCTCTTCCCTTCTCCTCCCCATCTCCTGCTGTTTACTCTCCTCTTCCTCTCTTCCTCTTTTTGCCTTGACTGTCACATCTAAATCTTTCCTTTTGTAGAGGAAAAAGGATGAAGGCAGGAAATGGAAGGAAAGAGACCAGATTCGGGGATGCTCTCAAGCTACATCAGTGCAGAGGAAAGCAAGAAAGCAGGCTTCCCTGTGGAGACAGGCCTGAGCACCAACTGCTGAGAAACCAGCACAAGCTGAGTCAGGGCTCCCCTCGAGCCAAGAGCCTATCCTGAGAGTGATGGGTCTTGGAGGCCCTCAGAGCTGGCACTGAAGAGAGGAAAGGGGCAGCCATCCACGTGCTCATCCTGCAGCTGGAGGGAACAAGAGCTGTGACACACAGACTCAGGGAAGGCTTTCCCTCCGGAGATCTCACCTGTGCACCACTCCACTGTGACTTCTAAAGAGCTTAGAGCCCTGCTTGTGTTTGGCTGAGGCAGAATACTTTTCACAAGTGCTCAGGCGTCGGGATGAGGCTGGGAGTTGGGCCAGCCAGGAGAGCATGCATCCAAAGCCAGGCTGGTTACTCAATGTTTTCTCCTTTGAGTCACACCTAGGGGGGCAGAGGCAGGAAGGTTAGCCTCTGGGATCTCAGCTCCTTGCTCTGTGAACAGAGCTCCCTAGGCTGACTTCCCAGTGTTGGGGTGTGGGTCTGGTGCAGCATCTGGGACATTACTGCCATTGTCGCTTTCATCTGGGTGTCTTTGAAAACTAGAAGGAATGGGGCTCATCTGTGCTTGCTGCTGGCGTTTAAAGGGAAAGTAATAAGGGAGGAAGCAGGACTGGAAATCTGTGTTCAAGTTGCTAATGGCCTCAGAGGCGGGGAGGAGGAGGGAAGGAGAGAGAGAAAGGGGGAGAGGGAGGAGAAGAGAAAGAGATGCTATGGTCTTTGTAGAGATGAGGCTTGTTCTCTTAGGACCTTCAACTGCTTGCATGAAACCTACCCATACTATGGACCACAATTGTCTTTTATATGACAATCTTGCCAAGCAATGCTTTCTTTTTTATTTTTAACTTTTATGTGTGGCTGGCATGTGTAGGCTCATTTGTGTGCCTGTATATGCTCACTCAGAGGCCAGAGATCAGTGGGGCAGGTTTTCCTTGATCGCTTTGTTTGTGTTGTTTTTTGAGGCAGGGTCTCTCTCTCACCCTGGGGCTCACTGATTGGTTGGGCTAGCTGGCTAGCGAGCTCCTCTTGTTTCCTCCTGCCTTATGCTCCAGCTCTGGAGTTCGCCTGTACTCCACCTCACCTGGCTTTTATGTGTGCGCTGGGGATCCAAACAGACCCTCAGGCATTTCCAGCAGATAATTTTCCTGACTGAGATATCTCCCCAGTTCCCAAGAAATATTTTTACGGAAAGAGCTACACTAGTGTTGGGGCAAAATAATATAAGGAGGAAGTGAAACAAAAGACACCAGACAGCTACACCATCATTATCAAAGGGCATTTCGATCACAGACCCAAGGTTACTATATATGTGTGTATGTAGATTATACATGTTTATATCTATATCTACATTTGGATGTAGATTATATATCCTATATCTGTACATATATAGGGAAAGACATATAATGTATATGCAGCTATATACATATATATTCTAAATACATACATCTATGTATATATTAAACTTATATTACATATTATGGGAAGAAGACAATAACTAAAGGGAGTCTGGACTTGGGGCCATCCTGCTGAATGAGGAAGATTTCCCGCAATGGTCAGCGTAGAAGTGTACCAGTGTGTTAGGTGACAGTTGAACCTGGGAGAGGGCAGAAAGGCAGAACCTTGTCAGGCAATCTAACCTTCTCAAAAGAATGATGCTGTACAGACGTGTGTCTGGGCTGCTTTTAAAACAGGAAGGAAGAGCTGTGTGAGTTTCTCTGAGGGCACCTGGCTCTTTTCTCTTGAGCGGGATCAGTACATCTTGATAGCCCCTCCAAGTATTCCCTTAGGTTCTGGCTGCCTGCCCACCTATCTCCTTTTGTATGATGCCCTCCAGCTGGGCTGAGCTTTCCGCAAAGCAATGCCGAAAAAGGAGCGTGTCAAGGCTCCGAAGCCAAGGACAAAGGTGGCACCCAGGGAGGAAGGTGCCTTTTGTGGCACCCTGCGACTCTGTAGCTGGATGTGCAGATCAGAACCTTTCCTGAGTGCAGGCTGGAAACACCTAGGAGAGGCTTCCAGTTCCACCCTCAGCAAAGGTCAGACATGTGTGCCAAGTGAACCACAGTCACCTGAAGAACAGGCTATCCAATCATCAGAAGTAACAGAGGGAAGCTGGGCCTGGTGGCAGATGCCTGCAGCTCCTCGCTGAGGCGGGAGTGCATTTTCAAGGCAAGCTGGGCCCCTAGCAAGACCCTGTCTCAACCAAACAGACAAGAAGATGGCATGCATATGTGTGCATCTCTCTCTGTGTGTGTGTGTGTGTGTGTGTGTGTGTGTGTGTGTGTGTGTGTGTGAGAGAGAGAGAGAGAGAGAGAGAGAGAGAGAGAGAGAGAGAGAGAGAGAGAGAGAGAGAGCCACATGATTAAAAATAAAGGGGAAAGTGCACTGGTTTTAGACCCTGGTATTGGCTGCCTGCCCTCTGAGCTTCCCACTTCTGATTAGAAGGGCCTTGTTTGGTGTGTTTGAAGCCTATGCACCCAGAAGGGCAATGATTCTCAGCATTATCTGCTATTTTTCACCTTCCACTGTCGTTTTAACATCAACATTGATGGTAACCTCTCAGGTGTTTCTCTCTCTCTCTCTCTCTCTCTCTCTCTCTCTCTCTCTCTCTCGTTAAAAAAGAAGTCCTTTGCAGACACCCACACTGGATGACTCTTCCCAAGGAGTCCGTAGTAAAGTAAATCAGCTGCTAATTTGATCAGCATCCTGGACACCCTCAGTACAGTACCACAAGGACAGCATTTCTTTAAGGTTTGTTAACTTGATTTCACCAAGGAAACTCTAAGGCTAATAGCAGAAACCGGAACTCTGGAACATAAACAAAGTGGTACAGAGAAAGGTCTGTTTCTTTTCTTCCTCTTTGCAGCCCCTAAAATCTGTTATTTCCAGCACTCGTAACAGTGGGGCCTGACATGATGCTATTTCTTGATAATGCTGACAGAGTTCATCCTGAGTGAAAAAAAAAAAAAAAAAAAAAAAAAAAAAAAAAAAAGAAAAGAAAAAAGAAAGAAAGAAAGAAAGAAAAGAAAAGAAAGAAAAAGTAGCCAACACTTTACAGGTCGGCCACCACTGTCAGCAGATGATTGCGTTATTCTGCTCTCTTGGACTGCCGACTGGCAATTAGAGACCCAGTCTTCTGACCCCACAAATGTGAAGAACCCTCAAAATGGCCTCAGACTTCTAGGTCCCAAGATGCAAAGCAAGAAAGGGAGAAAGAGGGGCACAAGTCACCGTGGTTCCTAAACATCAGCAAACAGGGAGCCACATGGGGGGTAGGGAGGGAGAAGCTGGAGTCCGGAAGGGTGTGTGTCGGGCTTTACAAGCTCAGCTTCTCTCTTCTGATTCTCCTGAAGCAAAGAAGTGGGGGTGCAGCTTCTAGTTAGGTAGCCCCCAACTTGAGTTCCCTAGGAAGTTATGCATGCCGTTCTAACCTCCAGGCAGCTTTCCCTACTCACAGCCGCCCATGGCCTCTTCTTCACTGGAGATGTCCACCTTCCCCCATCTCTCTGATTTACATGGAGCCACACACACTGCCCAAATCTCCATCCAAACCCGCCAGGCATCACAAAGAGGCAAAAGGCTTCGAGGAGCGAGTTACGGATGGCAACGGATCATGTACTCCCTGTGTAGCTCCTTATTCCTTTCCATTATGTTAATTCTTCTAACTCGATAACGCAATTCCCCACCCCCGCCCCCAGCACAGACATTTTTCTTTCTCCTGGTGAAGGACCTGATTGATGCTAAAGTCGGAATCCATCCAATTTTGTGATGCTCTAAGCACTCCAGGCAATTGGCTGGCAGCTGCCAGTGGCTGTCCTAAGCTCACATGAAGACAACCCCCACTTCTTCAGGGGAACTCACTACTGGGGGTGGGGGGATGTTGAGGAGCCCGGTGGTGTGTGCTAGCTGTGCACATGGAGTTTCTTTGCATGTGGCCACTTGTCCTGGACACATGCCAAGGTCAAAAACCTCCATGGAGGGTTATCCTAATATTTCCTCTTTGATTTGTCTCAACCCGCCTTTGTATTGCCCTGGGGAGGTGCTGCCCCAGCTTGTTGGCATTACTCTCTCACACAGGCTGACCAAACACAATGCTTATTTATTACTCAATTATTAAATTTATTGGATGTGCTCCTGGCTTTATTACCTTCTGGGTGAATTTACAAGCAGGACAGGAAAAAGCCACCATGGCTTAATCAAGAAGTGTGCACCTACTGTGACACACTGTCGTTGTTTAATAGAGCTTTTATGATGTACTTGTCTTCTCAAAAGCTAATTTTTTTTCCTCCGTAGGTGCCTTAAAAATCACACACAGGAGAGCTCAAAGTAGGAGTTACTGGAAGTCGGGTGTCTGCAGTGGTGACTGGGCTGCTGGGGTCAGGGGTGGGGAGTCCAGGCTAACTCAAGAGAAGTCCAGTCTAACCCAGGGTTGGTGTGGGAATTGACAAGGACAAGAATGAGAAGCAAGACACAAGAGGAGAAGAACAAAACTCTCCACACGCCTCCCCCACCCCCACTTTCCCCTCCCCCATGCCCTGCCCATCCTCCCCCACCTAGTGGTCAGATAAAACCATTCAGGTTCCCTGGGTTTCCTGTTCCATTCCTCTTTTGTCAGTAAGAGGAGAACCGCCCTGCCACAGTGTGAGCATTCTGTCACTTACATGGGAAGAAGGCCACTCTTCAGTAGTCACCAGTGTGGACACATGGCCTTCACTCTACATCTGGCGACAGAGAACTGAGGACGCCCATCACCTTCAAGTGTCCGTGGTGGAGCACTCACTGACATACGGCCCCTTCCAAAAGCGTAATGCTTATTTTATGGGGAAAGGATGCAACACTAGTTGTGTGTGTGTGTGTGTGTGTGTGTGTGTGTGTGTGTGTGTGTGTGTGTGTGGTATCTGTGTGCTTGTGGTTTTTTTTCTGTGTGTGTATGCATCTATGTGTGAGTGCTTGTATGTGTGTATCTATGTGGAGGGGGCTTGCATGCATGCATGCATGCACACACACATACATGTGTTCTCTCTCTCTCTCTCTCTCTCCCTCTCTCTCTCTCTCTCTCTCTGCATTTACCCCTGGGATGTGTACAGACAAGAGCATCAGAAAGTCCAGGAATAAAAGGAGACCCAGTTCAACCCATGCCGGCATAGGCAGGAACCAGGCAACACTTTCTGAAAAGCGGCTCTTGGCTGTGAGTCCAGGCTCTTGTTGAGTGATGCCTGCTTTGGACCTGCCCTATACTGAGGGTTCATACATGCTTTTTAGGGCTCTAGCCCTACTGATCAGCCACTAATTTGTCAGTGCGATGCTTTTTACCCTCCCTCCGGTGGCTCAAGGTTGGATCTGGGCAGCACCTAATGTGATTGACCTCTCCTAGGTGCTGCCTCCCAGACCTTCTCAAAGCTTCAGTGGGGCGTGGCCTGGGCTATTTAGAAGCAATCACAGCCTCATCTTCTAGTCTTTTTCCTTTTTTTTTTTTTTTAAGAGTCAGAGAGCAGCCTGAAGCTGACCTCCCTATAATAGGCCATACAGGGCTTTGCTGAAGGGCTGGGAGCCTGGAAAGAGGACTCCAAAACTCCACTAAGCTTTGTCTGCATTCTGTGTCACAGATGAGAGTCAATCTTGCTGGGCTAGAGAGTGGCCATGATGGTCAGAGATTAACCTGTCTCCACTCTATGGATTCTGAAAGGCACGAGGGCTTATCCAAGCCAGTACCTGCTCTTCTCCCAGCAAAGGTGTGACTCCTGTGTATTTGGGTTAAGGGAGCTGGCTTGTTCTGTTCCAGGTCACACTCAAGAGTATTCATCCAGAAGCCCTGGAGAGGACCTGGTGAGCAAATTTAGTTCTAAGAAAGTGTTCACAAGTCACCTGTTGATTCTTTCTACTGTTGTCTGGCCAGCAAGAGGCTCTTTCATCCACCGGGTACCCCACCCCCAGGTAATTTGCCACCCCACCCGGATGGCCTGTGAACACAGTGATCCTCACAGGATGCTTAATTATAGCTTCATTGCCATCTCCTGGTCCTTTGGAAGTGTCTGCTGAAGTCTCCCTCCCTCCTGCATGTCAACTGGGCCATTTGCCTATTGCTTATTTCCTGAGGATACACTTTCACGTATCTCAGATAGATGCTAGTTCTACCCTAGAAACCGTGTGTGCATGTGGGTGCCCATGTGTGGAAATGCCTGTGGAGGGCAGAGGTTAACATTGAGTGTCTACCTCAGTGGCTCTCCAGCTAACTTTTTTTTTTTTTTTTTTTTTTTTTTTTAGGCACTTAAATTGGAAGTTCACTGATTCATCTAGTCTGCGTGGCCGATAAGCTGAGGGACCCCACCTTTCTCTTCACCCTAGAGCTGGGGTTGCAGATGAGCATCACTGTGCTTGGCTTTGCACATGAACGCAGGCCCTCAGGACTGCACGGCAAGCACTGTACCACTGAGCAGTCTCCCTAGCTCTGTCTCCTTACCACCACCTCTCTCATGCCGTCTCCCACTGCTCTTCCCAGCTGTTTAAACTGGGAGTGGGGGTGGGGGGGTGGGGGGGTGCCGCATCCTGCAGGACAATCTGCAGTCACTTGCTGCTCAGGCTTCTGGAGCTTATGTTCTTAGACCACAAAGGGCTGATGAGGGAGGGGGCACAGTTTTTCAGAGAACAAGGGCTGCCTGCCACTCTGAACAGCCTTTCTGAGGCAGCTCAAGGGTGTGTGTGTGTGTATGCTCACAATAATGCTTTGCAGTCTAAGACAATGTTCTTAATAGGTTGTAATCTATTAGTGGGTTCTGAAATCAGTTTAGTACTTTACATCTGATGTGACCCCCCCCCCCACACACACACACGGGGGAGAATAAAGCCAAGTAGAACAGAGTAACATACCAGAATGCACTTTATGTAATAAAGGATAGCGTCTTGGTGGCATTTTTGTTCTAGTGTATTAAAACACACACACACACACATACATACACACACACACCCAGAGAGAGATATGAGTTTGTGTATTGAGGTGAGACATAATACATATTTCTGTTTACTTTCCAGCATTTACTTTTATTGTGAAATATATTAAAATTTCTAGCAGTGTTCATATGATTGATGTATTTTGGAGTCCAAGAAAGCAGAAACGTAGGTTCCCACCATTTCAGCTCAGAATCAGAATACAGCCTATATCCTGAACTCCAGCTTGTGGGCTCTCTTCATCCTCCTCCTCTTCCCTCTCTGTAAAGACACAACCATTCTGATTTTTAAGAATATTTTACTTTATGACTATGAGTGATTTACGTGCATGTTTATAAGCTTGATGTGTGTCCCTGGTGCCCATAATGCCCAGAAGAAGGTGCTAGGTTCTCTGGAACTGGAGTGGTGGACAGCTGTAAGTGGTCACGTGGGTGCTGGGAACTGAACCCAGGTCTTCTGCAAGAATGACAAGTGCTCTTAACCACTGAGCCAGCTCTCCAACCCTACCGCTAACCCCTAATATCTCTCTAATCCTAGCGGCCATGTGTACACAGCAGGGCTGGTGGAGTGGAGTGTGTCCTGAAATTGAAATCTGTGTTACTTAGTCTTACATTCACCCATTCCCTGTAACTGCTCAGTGGCCTATGGGCTACTCCATTAATGACAGGAGAACTTTGTTCCAGACTGGAGGTTGACAACCAGTGGGGCCGTTTCCTTGGCATAGCTGCTGTTTGTTTCTCTGTATAGTAGGAGCGGTTGGCAGGGGGTGGGGGGGTGGGGGTGGGGGTCCCGCGGAGCTGTTGAGGCGGGGACGGAGCTGGGTGTGTGTGTGTGTGTGTGTGTGTGTGTGTGTGTGTGTGTGTGTGTGTGTGTGTGTGTGTGTGTGTGTGTAGCTGTTGGGGGGGGCGGAGCTGTTGGCGATGAGGAGCTGTTCCGGGAGCGGGGTTGGCTCCCGCATGGACAGGGTGATGCAGAAGAGCTTAACATCTTCACTCACCTTCCGTCCACCAGCTCACATACAGTTTGGTAAAAATACATGCAATGGTTGGTCTTAACTGCTCACTTGGATTTAAAACTCAACCTAGGAGACACACCTCTGTTTGTGTTGGTGAAGACATCTCCAAAGAGGGTTGAAGTGGAAAAAGAGCCACCCTGAGACTGAGTCACAGACGGGGTAAAGGGAGTCTAAGAAAAAGGTGCTGTGCTGTTTCTCTTGCTTCTTCCTGAGTCAGTATATCTGTCACCGCTGTCGCCATCCTCCCCTGACAACAGATTACAGCTTCTTCCCCCTTCCACATGGGCTGACTATCCTCAGCTCTGAGGAGGGCTTCCCAGTCCAGCACTGGAACGGGAGGTACCCATTTTTGAGGACTGAGCATCTCCCGGGGTCTCAATCTCTCAGTGTGCCAATGACCACTGTTGCATTTTCAAGCCCAATCTAAAAGGCTTGCAATGCACTCAGTCTGTCCGTTCCATTCCTCTGGAGTGCCTGCCTAATGCAGTGAATTTCTTATCAAGAGTTGTGGTTAAAAAAAAAAGTGGCGGAAAAGAAGCCACATCTGTTCTTCTCATTGGCTCTATGCGTGAAGAGACTTGGAGCAGAAGGAAGGATGCTAGCTACTCCCATTTGGAGAATAGTTATTACCCATCACGCACCAAGCTCAGACCCTTACACTCTTAGAACACTTAAAAGCCTTAAAAGCCCATGGAATAACCAATATACTCAGATAGGTTAAGTCATTTGCCAGCAAGACCCTTGGTGTCTGTGGCATGGCTGGAGGCAGAAGACTCGCAGTGGTTAGCAGAGTTAATTAGTCACAATGAAGATCACTTATAAGGCCAGTGGACCAAATATAAAGTCCCAGGAAGCACTGACCACCAAAGACAGAGAAATGCTTAATGAAAGAAAGCAGGATGCTTTCATTCATCCAATGGCATTGATCCCTAAGGGACCTGGCATTCAAGGAGCCACTCTAGGGAGGGGCAGGCCTTCAGCTGCTTGGCAGCACAGCCCTGCAAAGCAGAGCTGAGGAGCCAGATGGCCGGTATACACAGCACCGTCCCCTCTAGCAGTGTAGTCTTTGAGGGCCACTGTCACTGTGGCATGTTGAATCTCTTACCTGAACTGAGAACAGGGGCAATAAGTTCCCCCTTTTCCCTGTGTGAACATGTGAGGTAACTTCTTATTATGTGTCAGCTCAAGTTCCCACTGTGTAGTAATATAACATACAGCTGTGTTTGTTTAGGGTTTAGCTTTTGGTTTCTAGATAGCGCACCCAAGCTGGCCTTGAACTCATTGAGGAGGCATGGAGGACCCTGAACTTCTGATCCTCCACTCCCAGAGAGCTGGGATTACAGGTGTGAGCTGCCACACCTGGTTTCTGTCTGTTTGGTTTTGCGCTACTGAAGATTGAGCCCAGAGCTTTGTGTGTACTAAACAGTTGCCTAGCATGCACAAGGCTCTTGGGTCAACCCTCAGCATCGAGATAAAACAACAACCAACAACCAACCACCAAACAAACAAAAACCTAGCAAGGACTAGGAATTAGCACAATGGCAGAGTATTTGCCTAGTATTTTAAAAGCCCTGGGTTCAATCCCTGCACCACAACCAAACCAAACCAAACCAAAACAAAAACCAGCCAAACACAAAGAAGTTATTTAGGCCAGAGAAATAGCTCAGCGGGTAAAGGCACTTGCTTCACAGGATGGACAACCTAAGTTCAGTTCATGAAGCCACAAGAAGTGAGGGGAGAGCTGACTCCACAGAACTGTCCTCTGCTTCTACATTCCTACTATGGTGCACACGCACACACCACATACTGATGGTAATTATTATCATAATAATAGCAATAATAAAAATGAATTTAAAAAGAGGAAATACTAGAGAATAGGCTGGCTGAGGACTCAGTTGAAGCTACATATACAGACACCGTAATCTCCAATCCTAGCTTCCTCAACTAAGAAGTCAAATCTTGCCATTTAAACATGTAGCCTGCTCACCTTATGAAAGCTAGTCACCTCTACTTAGAGTATGTTGACTGCAGAGGTCAGTGACATCTTAGAAGTATGTTCACAACAATCCTCAAGGGGTGTCTGAGCAAAGAGCTTGGCACTGTGGCCCATCCCTCAGCAAGCCATAGCTCACACTTGGTGAGATGCTGTCCAAACCCTTGGCTTCAGTGCAGACTTTGCCAATGAAACAAACACTGGTTTCAGAGCTTGGAGAAAGGGATTTTCTTTTTTTTTAAAATGCATACAATTAAATTTTTATTGATGCTTAAAAAACTATATAATTTTGCAATACTGTTTCTTTTTTAAAAATTTTTATTAATTTATGCTTGTTACATCTCAATGGTTATCCCATCCCTTGTATCCTCCCATTCTTCCCTCCCTCCCATTTTCCCCTTATTCCCCTCCCCTATGACTGTTCCTGAGGGGGACCTCCTCCCCCTGTATATGCTCATAGGGTATCAAGTCTCTTCTTGGTAACCTGCTATCCTTCCTCTGAATGTCACCAAGTCTCCCCCTCCAGCGGACATGAACAAATATGAGGCACCAGAGTTCGAGAAAGGGATTTTCAATGGAAGAAAACAGCAACAAAAATTAATCTCCCTTCCGTCATGATTTTGGGCAGTGGTTCTCAACCTACAGGCTGTGACCCCTTTGAGGGAGGTCACCATCCCAAAACTCAGATAATTGCATTACAATTCATAACGGTAGCATAATGACAGTTATGGAGTAACAACAAAAATAATTTTATGGTTGGGGTCACCACAATATGAGGAGCTGTATTAGAGGGTCACAGCATTAGGAAGGTTGAGAACGGCTGCTCTAAGAGGGGGTAGGTTTGCTTGCCAAGGCATAGTGGAATCAAGGTGCTTTTATCCAGTCCCAATAGTGACAACAAGGGCTGTCATTTATAGATTCGCAATATTCTGCCATGTGTTATGTAGCTTCCTTTCCTTTCTATAATGACCCAATGAGGTCATTTTTCAGAAGAGGGAACTATGCACAGAGAGGGAAATTTAATTTCCCTGAGTCACACAGCTACAAAGAGGCAGAGCTTGGCAGAACTTCTAACCAGCTTGCTAATGCTTGCCTGCTCCCAGGAGGGGATGTGTTCAGAATAGGAGAGAACATAACTGTTCAGAAAACAGAGAACATTCAAACCCTGCAGCCTCAGTCGCCACCAAACTACTGGCCTTCCATTTGAGGCTGTGCCTGGTCTCTGCAGAAGGAACTCTCTTAAAGACACTGCCATATTGTTAGGCTATCAGAGTCCTCCTTGACTCCTCAGCACTGTGGCTGGCCCCGCCCCTTCCTCCCCCAACTTATTAGTTATTAGTTGCTTTAGAGGTTGTTTCCCAGGGGCAACTGGAGACTTGCCCTATGGTCGCTGCAGTGCTACCTGCTCTGAGGCAGCTGAAGGGAGCTGTGACAGCACGGAAACAGAACATTGTGGTACCCATTGGCTATGTTTGAGCCTGAATGAACCTCAGGAAGTTGCTTTGAGCCATCCCCACTGTAGGAGATGGATATAGTTGCACCCATGGCCTGAATGTGAGGCAAGGGTAGAGAGAAAAGGCACAGAGGAAGTGTCCCGCTCAGGGAGCTCCGGAAATATAGCTCCTCCCAAAGAGGTGCTGGAGCCAGGTAGCAAGGACAGGCTCCTGGGTGCCTTGCAGGGGTGGTGTCTGCAGTCCCATTTCTCAGCAGATGGCTGGCCTCGCGTCTCTGGCACATGGTGTCTTAGCCTCACTCACTTTCCAGACTCTAGAAGCCACTTGGTAATGGCTGGCCCAGCCACATGATGAGGGCTCTCTAGAATGTTCTCTTTTTCAGCACCATACTCTTTTAGGATAAATATCATTTCCCTGGACTGAAATACCCATCTGGAAGATATTGAGGGTGCCTCACTGAAAACACACACACACACACACACACACACACACACACACACACACACACACACTTTTGGATCTTCCTGCTTCTGCTCCTATGTGCTGGAGTTACAGTTGTGTGTCAACTTTTGGTCAAGCTGGGTATAGAACCCAGTACTCTGTGCATGCAACTGAGCTACATCCCAGCCACTCTTTGACAATTTTATTTAAGGAAAACAAAAACCCAACCCCTGCAAGTGGAAGACTCCTTAAACAAAAAGTGTTTCCATTTTAAGTATAATATGATGCAACTATCCTGCGACCCTCACTAACAGCAAAGACTTTCCTAATGTCTCTCAAGAACCAAGGTTACATATGCTAACCACCTTCTTTTGGCAAAACCCATGTCCCCAGAATTTGGTGACTGTGTGGCCTAAGAAGTCAGAAGGCTTTCTAAGATGTTTCATCCCAGACAAAAAAACCAATGCCATGGCTGGCTAATGACTCTGTGATTCCATGGAGATAATATGCCTTCTGGGTAGCATAGAGGAACATTAGTGAGGAAATCAAATCCCCATGTAGCCTGCAGCCTTGTTGCTGTGTGTGCAAGCTCTCTAGTTCCAGGGGACTGGGAAGGAGGCTTGGGATCTGTGTGGTGTGATCCTTTCCTATTCCTTCTCTGGCCTTTCAAAATGTACGAAGCCGTTTTAAAGAGCTTAGGTTAAGCTGGTCCTTGCTGTTACAAATGAGAAACCTAAGTGGGTCCTCTTGTTACTCGAAAACAATCACGGTGTTCCAGATTGCTGCCATTGCTTCATCTGAAGTGTAATCCCTGGGAAACAATTGGACATTCTTTTATTTAAAAGACGTAGTATGAAACTCACCATCTTAACCATTTAAAGTGTATAGTTTCCTGGCATCGACTGCCTTCATATTATACTGCCATGCCAAGTATCTAGCTAGCTAGCTGTCAGACAGAGACACATTCTATAACTTGAACTTTCTAATGCTGGGATTACAGGTGTGAACTGAAGTTCCAAGAGAAGAAACAACAACAACAACAATAACAACAACAAAAAAACCTCACTGTGTCAAAGATTCTACAAGACTTAAAATATTGCAGACCAGAGCCAAATTATTTTGGGCTATTTCAGTCCCATTGCAAGCCACCCATTGCCACCCCTAGGCCTGACCTAACATCCTTGTGACTATTCAAAACTCCAAAGTGGATTCTTCACAGACTAAGCTAAGAAAATATTAGCTTGTCTCTGAAACCTATTAACAGGGCCATAGCCGATTTGCTATCATCCACCCACCTGTGGTCTCACCACACCCACCTGTGATCCCACTATATTCACTTGTGGTATCACCATACACACCTGTGGTCCTCACCATATCTACCTGTGGGTCTCATCTCACCCACCTGTGGTCTCAGCATATCCACCTGTGGTCTCACTATATCCACCTATGGTCCTCACCACTCCTACCTATGGTCTCACACATCCACCTGTGGTCCTCACCATACCCACCTGTGGTCCTCACCACACCCACCTGTGGTCTTACTGCATCCACCTGTGGTCCTCACCATACCCACCTGTGGTCCTCACCACATGCACCTGTGGGCTCACTGCATCCACCTGTGGTCCTCACCACACCTACCTGTGGTCCTCACCGTTGTATCTGGTAAAAGGCTTGATTTATGACTTCTCTGTTCCGTAACTAACAATGTTTCACATGACTACTTCCACAGTGGAACATAGTATCTGGGACAACATGCATCTGTGTCCTCACACCATGGTCATTTCTATTTGGCTCCAGGAAAAGTACCTCTTACTTGAGATGAGAGATTGTGTTTTAAGTTAATTCAAGCACATGTATGCCACCGCACCCATTTTGTTGTTCTGCTTGTGGTCCCCTTTCAACTTTCTCCTGTTCTGGTCCTGAGCAGTCTACGTTCACACGAGTAGTCACGGCAAGGTTTTGTTGACTAACAGATATTTTTGCTTATCCGACTGTGTTGAGATACCATGTTTTCATCCTGCAGACAGCTCTCCTACACTTGGAGTAATCACTTTCATGTTCTTATTTCATTCAAATACCCACAAACACATAGATGTGACCTGTTTTCCTGTAGTTTACACTTACTCTTATTATGGGGTCAGGAAGTGGGAGACATTTTTTTTTTAAATTGTAGCCCAGGCTGACATTAAATTGTTGATTCACTTGTCCCAGTATCCTGGGTGCTAGCATCACAGGTGTGCATTAAAGAGGCAAAGATGAAAAGTTTTAAGATGGAAACAACCCAACATACCTAAGCAGCTTATAGATGTGAGCTGTTTATTGCTCAGCGGCAGCCCCCAGTGTAAGTGGTCCATCTTCACTTAGCATTTAAAGGTCTCGTGTGGGGGCAGATAAAGAGACAAAGTCACACCGCTGGGATGGAATTCCATGTTCAGACACATGTACAACCCATTGTGGTGTATCTCCTGAGAGAGTAGGAACTTGGTAAGAACAGGAAAACTCCAGTAGGTTAGGAGTAAGAGTGCTGGCCTCCCTGGAGTGGAGCCACTGACCGTGCTCTGGTCAGCACTTGCAGTGTCTTTGGCTGGCTGGGCAGCCCTTTTTAAAGAGAGACTGTTCCAAACACTGTAGGCCAGTGGTTCTCAACCTGTGGGTCATGACTCCTTTGAGGGTGGAATGACCCTGTCACAGGGGGTGGGGGGTGGGAGGTGGGGGGTGTCACATATCAGATATCCTACATACCAGATATTTGTATTAGGATTAGTAGTAGTAGCAAGATTATAGTTATGAAGTAGCAACGAAAATAATTTTGTGGTGAAGGGGTCACCACAACATGAGGAGCTGCACTAAGGGGTTGCAGTGTTAGGAAAGTTGAGAACCACTGCTTTAGGCTCTGCCCATTGTCTTGTGATGCAGTCTACACACTGAGAAAGCTCTAGGCCTCAGGCAGCGATTCTTGACATCTGTCTCAAATTAGCAAGTCCACTCTTTGTCAAGACAGATTTTTTTAACCAACCACCTTCAAGTAGCGGAATGTGTCTGCCTATTTAAAAAAAAAAAAAAAAAATGCCCCTGGAAGTTACCATGGTAACCTTTGTCCACAGATGGTAAGATCAAATACTTAAGAGAGACTTCCAAATTGGTGTGGTCACTTGCAGCCACCGGCTCTAGTCAGTTTTTGCTTTAAATCCTTATCTTCAGGAGCCATGAGGAAAACTCAAAGGTGACCAGAACATCAGAAGCATGTCCCCTGCCTCAGGTGCAAGGCTCTGCTTATTTTCCTCTGTCCTTCCATCTTCTGGGCTCAAGGTCAGACACTTAAAAGCAGACCTGCTTTCTTCATAAAGAGCACTGATTTGCAAGCTAGTGGCAGCATAGCTGGCTCAACAAAGCTAGATTTAAAAAAAAAAAAAAGACAGGGACATTTGAAGGCTTGAAAGGAGGAATTTGGTTCTGATAACAAGGTTAAGACACTCAGTGACTGGTTTGTTGGTTTCCCCCTTTGGAAACTGAAACAGAAGTATCAACAACCAAAAGATTAGAATTAAATAATGTAACATACTAATGGCTCAAAGTTACAGTAACCTCTCATACCGCATCTTGCCAGTGTTTGACCAGTCTCCAAGTGGCAATCAGCAGACTTTAAGGCGGAAGATGTGCTAGCTCAGGAGTGTGTGCTCAGGGCTGTGACTGTGATCAGAAAAGGCTCGTGAATGGTGCTGCAGCTCTGAGATTTGCCAGTGCCTACTGACTAGACTACCTGATCACTTTCACATGGGCTGCAGCCGACTTGGGAAGGGGCAGGGTAGAAAGGCAGGATTCCTTAGGGAGGACCTGGGAAGGAAAAGATGCCCCCACCCGGAACTGCCCAGGAGAATTGCCCAGGGCTGTTGTGGGATAACAGTATCTGCTGCAACTTTGGACAAATGGGGCTTGCTTCTTTTCGTTCAGAATAAGGGAGATGTATCATAAATTATCTTGATTTCTTTTCTAACATTGTCAGATAATTGTTTGATCAATTTTGAGAGGAAAGCCATTTTACTTTAAAATAATTTTCTTCTAGCATTGCCTAGCTTTATGGCACCATAAATATTGTAAATGGATCGTCATATTATTTGAGCCTTAAGTAGCTTTGTTCCTCTGCCCTAATCTTTCTTCCTTTTTCTGATTTGGCTCTCAGTCTTATGCCTAACTTTCCCCACATCCACATTGATCCTGAAAAATTCCCGTTCAGTCTTTGAAACCAAAGCATATTTCCCCATCGAGCCTGATCTTCCCATAGGCCAAAGGATGCAACATATGGTCATGGGGCCACATATGCTTCATGAGTAGATAAGTAGCAATCCAGTGTCAAGTATGTGCGATTTGTTATGCTTCCAAATGTGTCATCAACCATAAACACCTTGAAAATTTAGACTAATTTTATTTGGGTATTAGTGACATGGCCATGGTATGACAGTGTCACTATTCTTCGAGATGCCACCTATCATACTTTTCCCAGGCCTGCTGGTATTCTGTTCATGTTTAGTTAGCTCAGTGCTTCATTCCAAAGAGCCAACTCAACACCCTTTACCCCCTCTCCCCCTCTCTTCCCCTCCCTCCCTCCCTCCTCCCTCCCTCCCTGTCTTCCTGCCTTTCTTATTTTAAGATTGTTATGGCTTTGTAGCTGCCAGGCAGGTTGACAACGGGAAAAAGAACTATAAGAACAAGTGTGACACAGCCGCCGACCCGCCAGCCCACAAAGTGAACAGCTGCTGTCTGCCATGTGCCTCTCCTGCTGGAATGCTCCGCTTGAGTCCGATGGCTAAGCACCTGCAGGCTGAACCCTCTGAAACCATGAGCCAAAACAAGCGAGTCCTCCCTTAGGCTGTTTCTGTGACCTTTTTGGTCACAGCATTGAAAAACTAGCTAATGCAAAGCCCGAAAGATTAAGCAACTTGCCTAAGTTCCACAGCAAGCAAGCCATAGAATCAGGATTTGGACCAAGCCCTCTGGATTTGCTATGGGGCACAAACTTGAAATAGGATGAAATCTCCAACTGAAATGCACACGTTAAGGTAGAAAGAAAAGTGGATAAGGTATTGGACACTGTAGGGCATTGCCTTCCCATGGCGACTGAGGGCAGATTCCTCTGCAATTAAGCTCTACTGATTGTAGTAGGGTCACAGTCAAGAAATGTTGGGCCAAGGACTGTCAGGGACAGTAGGAGGAGTAGCCATCCTGTGACTGTCACTATGTTTCTTATTTAAAATGTTAAAATGTGAGACCAACATTTAAAACTTAAGAGACTTTACCTAAGACACAAATTGTTACCTTCTCTCAACCTCTACTTGCTGGGTGGCAGCACACTCCGTCACTTGTAGGAACATCCTGGCACCTAGAACCAGTGCAGCCTTGACTGCTTCCAGAAGCTGCAACCTCAGCACACAGGGGAGGTACGAGAGATGTTTGATTAAAAAAAAAAAAAAGGAGCCAATTGTATGCAGAGCTCAGTTGCACACTGCGGTGTGAAGGCCAGAACTGGCATTTTTAAAATTCATCATCTTCTTCTAGTAACGAAACTGTGTTTACACAGGACTGTGCTTCCAAGAGCAGCCGGCTTTGAGCAAACATGGTCCTGGAATGCTCGCAGCAGAGCCTCCGGGAAGCGGGAAGATGCTTGGAACTGCCACCTCCACTGGAAAAAGAAAGAGGCCAAGAGGGAAAACGGGCTGTCCCTGAGGCCTCATATTAGCCAAAGTGACAGTATGAACCAAGAACACTTTGGGAGGCACACAGGTGGCATGTCCCACGGCTGCCAGCTTCTTCTGCTTCGCGTGTTCAATTCTTACTCAACACTTCCAGGGATGGAGGTGAAGGCTGACCTTCAGAAATCCAGAAAGACGGATGTCCTCTTGGTCACTTTCTGCACCTCTACCTCCCTCTTGAGCTGAGGACTACAGGCTTTTAGAGCTCTGAGCCGATGCTACATCCATCTCCAGTTCGCTTAGCAACTGGTTTAGTGCTGAGGCCACCTACCCTCTCAAGTAGTTTTATGTTTCCCTGTCGTCACTTAGCTGCCCCCTTCCCACGGAGCTGTCCTCTCCGGGATGCCTCCCCCCGCCCCCGCTCCCAGCGGGAAGTGCATGCTTCTCCTTTGGGAAGGTCAGAGCTCCTAAGGCTTCCGAGAGGAAAAAGGATGAAGCATGAGGTTAAAGGTTCCACCTCCTGGTTCGTCTTCCAACGAAGAGAACGGAACACAAAACTCAGATTCTTGCCAGATCTCCGGTGTGGGAGAAAAGCTCTCTCTGTAATAAGTGTTGCCGCTCTTTTGCTGGCTGCCAGCACCAGGCCAGGTGGCAGCAAGGAGCTCAGGGCTTGGGGAAACTGGAGCCAGGCTGTAACAAGAGCCTGGCCAGGTGAGCTTCGGGAACAGCCGGCTGTTCCACAGATGAGCACTGCGGTGGGCAGAGCAGCGTGAAAGGCAGCGATAGTGACCCACATTGACACGAAGATGAAGAGCAGAAGTGCTTACGGGGGATGGGGAGGTGGTGGGCAGGTGTCTGCTATGGCTGCCTGACTGGCAATGAAGCTGGAGGTCCAGAAGGGACGAGTCTCAGATGGTCTTTGATGGCAGTGGGCGGGATTCTGAGATGAATGCATGTCATTGGCTGAGACTAGGATGCTGGCAATGCTGTATTTGCATGGGGAAGGATAACAGGAGAGAAGCTCTTTTGGCTGACTGGCTGTAACCTGGAGTGATCACCTGTGACCTTGGGGGCTCCAGACGCACACACAGAAAACAAAGGGACAGCTTTGATCCATGCCTTCCAAGATTTCCAGAGTTTGAACACGTTCCAAACTCGATTGTCCCGTGATAGTTCCCCTGCAGGCACGGTCCACGAGCCTCACACCTTGAGAGGGCAAAACTTATTTCTTAGCCGCAACCTTCTTTCCCTGGGGGAGTAGCTTCAGCTAGAATCATATTCCTGCCCCCTGCGCCACCCTTGGTGGTTTCTTCTCTGCACCTCAGTAATGGTGTAACTCAAGCTGACCCTGACAGAGGATCCGGGGTCCTGCCTTTCTTCCCTCAGCTCTGGGGTCTGTCCTCAGCCTGTGCATGTTTCGCCACCTTCACCCTCCTGGAAAGCAGCCTTCAGGAGATGGCTGCCGTGGTCCAGCTCTATAGTAATGGCTGGGTCAGATATGAGAGGTAGCCGGAGGCTGGGCATCTAAAGCATGTCCTTCAATCCAGTTTCTACCAATAACCAAACTTGCTATTTTAATCTCCACTTCCCAGATCCCTGATTACACATCTTCATTGATTTTATGCTCAAGGAATAGATACCGGAGTCTGGTTCATCTCTTCCCTGGGATTCTCTCAGGGTCTCTGTTTTTTTGCTCAGGATTAACTCAGAGCTGGGTATACAGTAGGTGCTCACACTGAGGATCATGAGTTAGTCAAGATTTCAGGGTAGACGGCTCCTCTGTCCTTCTCTACTGAAGGCAAAATGCAAAGCTGTATCCTTAGCCTTGTGCAAAAACGCACTTTCCAGGCAGGAATAGAATGGGCATTGTGGGTTTGAGTAGGAAATGTCTTGCATAAATTCTGCGTCTGCTGGGAGCCAGCCGGGGAGGTTCTAGAACCCATAGAAGGAAGGCAGTCCCACCGGAGGAGGTAGGCCTTTGGATGTCATTCCTGCTTCTGGTTCCAGCCCAAGTTCTCTGCTTCCTGTCTCCCTCCTTACGAGCAGCTTGTTTGAGTTCCCTGCCATGACGGATCCTCTGAAAGTAGGAAACAAAACAAGCCAGTCCACCCTTTTGTGACTTGGTCAGGTAGTTTTCCAGGTGATGGCCCATGTTTGATAGGCTAAGGGTTTCTTAATTTCAATAAGGTTGTATATGAAATGAAATTATTCTAGCTTGCAATGTCTGGGGACAAAGGTCTCTAAGGATCTTTATATGGGAGGGATAAAAACAATGTGATTTTACAGAGTTTAATTCTTCTTCCAGGATTGGAAATAACTTTGTGGGATTTAAATTGTGTGTGTGTTTGTGTGTGTGTGTGTGTGTGTGAGTGTTTGTGTGTGTGTGTAAGTGTTTGTGTGTGTGTGTGTGTGTGTGTGAACATACATGTCATGGCTTGTGTGTGAAAGTCAGAAGACAACTTATGAGAGAGTTGGTTCTCTCTCATCATGAGGTACTGTGGTGGTTTGAATAGGTATGGACGCATAGACTCCTGTGGTTGAACGTTTGGCCCATAGGGAGTGACACTGTTAGGAGGTGTGGCCTCCTTCTGCGGATCAAGATGTAGAACTCTCAGCTCCTTCTCCAGCACCATGTCTGCCTGGATGCTGCCATGATGATAACGAACTACATCTCTGAAACTGTAAGCCAACCCTAGTTAAACATTTTATTTTTTTATTTATTTATTTTGTATAAGAGTTGCCATGGTCATGGTGTCTTTTCACAGCAATGGAAACACTAAGACAGGGACCAAGGGATGAAACAGCAGGCTTGGGGGCTGGAGAGATGGCTCAGTGGTTAAGAGCACTGCCTGCTCTTTCAAAAAATCCAGGTTCAATTCCCAGCACCTGCAATGGCAGCTCACAACTGTCTATAACTCCAAAATCTGACACCCTCCACTCCAACACACATAAATTAAAATTAAAATAAAATATTAAAAAAAAAACCCATTAGGCTTAGTGACAAGCACCTTTACCTGAGCCATCTCACTAGTCCTAACTTTGCATTTTTGTTTGAAGAACGCTTCCGTGTGAGATAAAAGACAGTGTAATACTGGGCACAGGGCTGGACTTTCAAGGCTCCTCTTGGACAAAAGTGATGGAAAAAGAGAAATGAAGGGAACCCTGCATGTAAGGAGATGAGAAACCTCAGGGCCGATGTCAGCTGATGGTTGGATCTCAGGTATGGTTTTTTTTTCTGCCCCAAGAGAGATGATAACCAAGGCCGCACAATTTATGCACCCTATTACAAGCTCTAGGGAATGATAAAGTAAAAAGACGGGTTTTGAAAGCATAAAAACGGAATAAGGGAAACACAATCAATATCTTAAGACATCTACCCAAGGGGCAGAGAAGCAGAAAGTGGACTTTTCCCCAAGAAAGTGCGAAGCAAATAATGAAAAATTAACAGTCAGTTGACAAAACAAGTGTCCTGTAATAACGGTAGCTCTCTGTTGTAATGGTACCGAAGTGGAATTAACTTTTCAATTTAAAATTTCCAGGCCACGATATTTTTCTTCCATCACCAGCAGACACACACACACACACACACACACACACACACACACACACACACACACACACACACTTTTCCCCCCTGTGTGCTGTGAACTGACAGCGGAAGCAGGGTACCAGAGAGGCAGGCAGGGCGGTGTTCACCTGGCATCAGGGTTGCTACAGCGAGGATTCAGGAGCCAGCAGGTTCACCTGTTGGATAAAATCCTGCAAAGATAGGGTGGGGGCTTCCCATAGACCATTCACAGGATCCTTTAGGATACATTCTGTGGGTCAATGTCTCTGTCATTGCAATGCACTTTGCTGGCAGGAAAGGCCGCAATCCAGTAGGTGCCCAGCTGTGAACACTGGCTTCTCCCCTACCCTGTTTTGATGGTTGGCAATTGCCCCATGTCCTTAGCCTCTGTCGGCTAAGAAATTGTTGTGCAAATTAAACAAATATTGTGTACTACAACCTACAAACATCTCACTGTTTTGCTGTGGGCCTGGGAATTTCATCCTTTCCCACCTGCCTAAGACTTTTGGGATGGAGGCTTTGGGCTATTCCAGTCAAGAGAGCAGTGTAACTGTTTCCCAGAGTTTTTGGGTGTTCCAGGAGGCGGGGCTTGGTCTAGGATGGCTGCAGGCAGGCCTGAGGCGGAAACGATGGCTTGAAATAAAAGTCACACTCACAGTGGCTCCCATCAGTTGAACTGATTTCTGTTCCTGGCCTGAGTTAATCCTTAACGTCCGAGATAGACACTCTTATTCTCCATTTGTATCTCAGAGAGACAACACAATTGCCTTCATGGGACATACTTGTTAAGTTTCAGCACAGCTGGCCCTGCAGGTGTCTGTCTGTCCGTCTGGCCTTTGCTCTCTGTACTTTCCTTTCCTGACCCTACTTCTTTCTTGCCAAGTGGAGAGAAGGACCCAGTAGACCAGAAGGGGAGCCCATGCAAAGGTCAAAGACCCTTAGGGTGACTTGCCTTAGGTGTGACTTTCACCAGAGCTGTGATCTTGACAAGGGGCAGAAATGCTTTGCAGTCCTAGCCTCTGCAGTGAGGATGTAGATGGTGCCACTGTGCGGGCCTGTGGGGAAATTAAATGAGTAATTATGGGGCACGCTTCCGAGCATGGCTGGCATGTATTATACATTGGATTGACATTGGCTCACATGCTCACTGTGGGATGCATCTGCTCAGCCGGAGAATTCTTGAAAAGAGAAAGAGAGAAAGACACAGAGAAATGAAGAGAAATGGAGGAAACAGAATGTGGTCATTAGCATTCGGCAAGCCTCACAGGGCAGTTTTCTTGGAAAGAAAGAAAGAAATATGTAGTCCTGTGGCCACCGAACTGAACTCTCACTCCTTCACAGAACTCCCCGAGCTCGGCCTATTGTTTGACTGGGGGTCTCTGCATATGTTTCCATCAGCTGCTGGATGAAGCTTCTCAGCAGACAGTTACGCTGTGCTGCAAGCATAGCAGAATATCATTAATAGTGTCAGGGTTGGATCTCTCCCATGGGGTGGGACTCAAGTTGGGCCAGTGATTGGTTGGCCATTCCCTCAATCTCTATCCATCTCTATCCCTACACTTCTTGTAGGCAGGACAAATTTTGGGTTGAAGGTTTTATAGGTGGGTCAGTATCCCCCCTCCCACCACTGGAAGTAGAGAACTTGCCTAGTGCGATCAAGGTCTTGGATTCAATTCCCTCCAAAATGAAAGATAAGGAGAGGGGCACATCCTCATGAGGAGAGGGGCACATCGTCACAAGGAGAGGGGCACATCCTCATGAGGAGAGGGGCACATCCTCACGAGGAGAGGGGCACATCCTCATGAGGAGAGGGACACATCCTCACGAGGAAAGGGGCACATTCTCACAAGGAGAGGGGCACATCCTCACGAGGAGAGGGGCACATTCTCACAAGGAGAAAGGCACATCCTCATGAAGCAATGAGGGACTTTCCATCTCACCCATGTGAGGGGAAGATTTTGAGTTTCTCCACCCTGAGGTACCGCAGTCTGCAGTCTTCCCTAGGGTCTTGCCCCACCAGCCTTTTCCTGGCTGACAAATTCCCATTCTCCTGCCTTTCAGCCTCTGTAAAACATTGCCAAATAGATTGGATTTAAATTCTAGGTAATAAAAACAGAGTAAGGCAAAATAAATGGGAATGCTTTGAGTAACGTGCTCTGTCATCTCATAAAAGCCTTTTAAATTACCTCAGAGAGGATGGTGTAGACTTCAGAAAGACTGCGTCTGGTGTGGGGACTCTGGCAGACCCCCAAGTGGAGCTAGTCTGCAGTTGCTGCAGTCATAACTCCTCCACAGGCTTTGGGCTTGAAGCGCAGGGCTTTGCAGGCTGTTTTTTGTTTTTGTTTTTGTTTTTGTTTTTGTTTTTGTTTTCCTTTCTTCTTCCACCAGGGCATTTTCTTAACAAAAAACAACAAACAAACAGAAAACTTGCATTATCAAAAGCAAGTCCAGACTGCTATGTCCAGACTCAATGGACCAGAAGATATGCTGGCTACAAGAATTGTTTTCCAATGGTGACAGAAAAAGAACAGGAGCATTTGTGCTCTTCAGAGTCACCCTAGTGTTGGGAAAGAAGTGTTTTGCACAAGTCTGGTAGGCCCTTTGGGGGGTCTGGTTGGGCACAGGACTGACTGATGGGCGGTGGTTCTGAGCCCTCATCCTGGTACTCAGAGGGAAACGGCTCTGCTACATGGCTGGGGTGCTCCTAAGAGAAGGGGAACTTTTTTTTCTATCCTATTCTGGAATCTTCTCTTAGTTGCCTTGTCCTATTCTCTGGTGGCTGCTCTGGCCTTAGGGATAGACTGAACAATGGAACCAGGAGGTAGACTCAGAGTCCTCCAGAGTGGAAGGACCACATGAATAACTTGAAAGCAGGGATTCTCATCTGGCCAAGCCTCAGAGCCATCGCCCTCCAGAGACAGCAGACCTTGTAAGCTGGGTATTAGATGACCCCAGACAGTAGGGGGAGCTGTCTGAGGTGTTTTCCCTGGCTGCTTCAGGCTTTGTGGTGGTTAGTCTTACCAAGTTGATGGGAATTAGAATTAATATACAAACCCGTTTCCATGTCAGTAGCAGTAGAGCGGCTTGTCCTAAATGTGGAGGGTGCCGTCCAATAGGCTGAGGTTCTAGATCAAACGAAGAGAAGAAAGTAGGCTGTACATGGAAGTCGCCATACTCCGCTTTGCCGCTGTGGACACACGTGACCCACTGCTCTCTTGTTCCTTCCCCTCTTGGTAGCATTACCTTCTCTACCATGACAGAATGCCCTCACCGCCCCCCCCCCCCCATGGCCACCCAAATGTGCACAGCAACAGACCTTTCTTAATTGCTTTGTGTCAGGTAAAATAAATACAAGGGGACATATTATGAGAATTAAGTCAGTTTCAGAAACACAAATATCAACGTGTGGCAGTGTGAATGAAAATGGTCCCATAGGCCGGGTAGTGGTGGCGCACGCCTTTAATCCCACCACTCCGGAGGCAGAGGCAGGCACATCACTGTGAGTTCGAGGCCAGCCTGGTCTACAAAGCGAGTCCAGGACAGCCAAGGCTACACAGGAAAACCCTGTCTCGGAAAAAAGAAAGAAAAAAAGGAAGGAAGGAAGGAAGGAAGGAAGAAAGAAAGAAAGAAAGAAAGAAAGAAAATGGCCCCATAGGTTCATAGGGACTGGCACTATCAGGAGGTGTGGCCTTGTCGAAGTAGGAATGGTCTGGGGGGGGGCAGGGGGGACGACGACAGGCTTTGACGTCTCCAAAGCTCAAGCCAAGCTTTGTGTGTCTCATTCTCTTACCTCAGCTCCTTCTCCAGCGTGGTGTCTGCCTGTGTGCCGTCACGCTTCCCACAGTGAGGACGATGGACTAAACCTCTGAACTGTAAGCCAGCCCCAATGAAATGCTATCCTTTGTAAGAGTTGTCATGGTCATGGTGTCTCTTCTCAGCAATAGAAACCCTAACTAAGATGTTTCCTCTCTTTCGTGGGTCCTAGAATTATAGATACAGAAATCGTATATTACAGATGGCAGAGTAGACATAAAGCTGTCTTAGGAAGAAAGGGGACTCATGAAAAGGGGAAGGGAATAGAGTCTGAGGGGCGGGGCATGCTCAAAGTACATCACGTACTTGCATGGAAGTGGCCTTATACAATCCTGTACAATAAAATTAAAGTGATAGACTATGGTGTGACAGAAGTGCTGCCCCCCTCGGTTTGCAAAAGAACAAATGGATGCATTTGGAAAGTGACTGGTAAATTCTGCCTGTGTGACTCACAGAGCCATCTTGATCTCATGTTCAAGCCACAGTGGGTGCAGAGCCTGTGTTTTACATGACTGTTGGAATCTCTTGCTGAGGCTGGAGAGATGGCTCAGCGGTTAAGAGCACGCTCTGCTCTCCCAGAGGTCCTGAGTTCAATTTCCAGCAACCACATGATGGCTCACAACCATCTATACTGGATGCCCTCTTCTGACATACAGGTATTCCTGCAGATAGAGCACTCATGTACATAAAGCAAATAATCTTTTACAAATATTTTATTATAATTTATTCACATTACATCCTGATTATTATTCCCTTGTTTATATCTCCCCGTTTCCACCCTCCCTCCCTCTTCTGCCCTATTCCCCTCCCCTAGACCTCTGACGGGGGTGGGGATGGGGCCATCCTTTCTCACTGTCTGGCCACAGCCTATCAGGTTTCATCAGGATAGCCTGCATCCCCTTCCTCTGTGTACCCACAAGGCTACCCTGCCAAGGGGAAGTGATCAGATTATGGGCACCGAAGTCCATGTCAGAAGCTCAGAGGCAGCCTCCCCCAATCCCCGGCCATGTGGAGAATGAGCTGTCCATCAGTTATATGTAAACAGGGGGGTCTAGGTTCTCTGCATGCATTGTCCTTGGTTAATGCATCAGTTTGTGCAGGTCCCCCTGTGTCCAGATCTGCTGACCTTGATGGTCTCCCTGTGAAGTCCTGATGCCAAATAAATAATCTTTAAAAAGAAAAAAAGAAAAAGAACCCCTTGCAGGTCTTCCTTGCCTTGGCCTTATAGCACTGCCCTGGGCTTTACTTATCTCAAATATAAATCTGATTCCTCTTTAAAACTCTCAAGGTTTTCCCAAATATTTCAGGCAAAAATAAAATTGAGTTGGCAGAGGGCTAAAGCTGGCATCACTTGGCCCCTAGCCGCCACCCTGGTCACACCTCAGTGCCCTCCCCATTTGCTCATGCTATCCCAGGTATGCGGAGCTGGAAAGTCTCTCAAGTGACCTACAGATCTGTCTAATGACCTCTCCTATCTTTTGGGCTTTCATCTGTCCACCCAGTCACAGACTCCTATTCATCCTTCAAGACCCTTATGACATTTCCTCTTACCACCAAACTCTTTAACAACTGTGTCCATAGCTTCTTCCCATCAACACAGCCTCTTGTTCAGACCTCTTTCCCAGCACCTACCACAGAGTACCTATTGTTCTCCATCAGAGAACAGTTGTTACATAACAAAGTTACAGGGAAGATTTTTTTCAAAACTCCTTTCTGAGTCTGTACCCTTGAGAATTCTAATGTGGCTGATCTGAATGGGTCTGAGATTCCTGTTTACTTAAGTACTGGGATGGGGGTCTGATCAAGAACTTTCATGTTGCGGGACATGATGGTGCACACCTTTAATCCCAGCACTCGGAAGGCAGAGGTAGGCAGATCATTGTGAGTTCGAGGCCAGCCTGATCACACAAAGTGAGTCCAGGACAGTCAAGGCTACACAGAGAAACCCTGTGTCAAAAAACAAAAACAAACAAACAAACAAACAAAAAACCAAAACAAGAACAACAACAAAAAACAAAAACAAACAACAAAACAAGAACTTTCATGTTGACCTGAACCTGGTTCTTTTCTCACCGCTTGACCTCTGCAGAGGGGCATTTGGTTGACTCCTCGTCGATGTGGGGAGGAAAAGGAGAGAAAAAAACAAAAGGACAGAGGAGGAGGAGAAGGACAAGAAGAAGAGGAGGAAGATGGGAGGGAGGGGCAGAAAAAGAGACAGACAGAGAGGAGAGATGAAAGCAAGCGTACGATGGAGCTGCGTGTTCACGGCTTAGTGGAAGGATCTCAGCCTCAAGTTCCCACGCACACTGTGTGGACAGCACTTCTCCACTTCTCCCAGCATGCTATGACATCACCAACCACACACTCTTGCCATGTAAGAGTGTATTTTAGGTTCAGTGGACCTTGGCTACCTTGTGGAGCCTGGATCCTGAAGACAGGGATGGAGGAGGGCCATGCCCAGCAAACTGCCACCCTATGCCCTGCTTCCCGTGCCCACAATTCCACTGTTAAACCGACAGGTGGGATCAACACGACACTGGACACCTCTTCATGCAAAAGATGTTTTCCGGGAAGCAGGAGACGGTCTCATGACACATCCTTCACTCATATTCTCTACCCAAGCTACAGAGTTGATCCATAAAACACAACTGAGCAGAACGAAGACTTTCCCCAGAACCACCTGCACTGCGGCTAAGCATAAGTATTAAACAAATCAAATGTCTCTTTGAAGTCAAATGCTTGCTTAGATCTCAGAACTGCACTTGAGTGACCTGCCAGACATGTGCAGCATTAAAAACCCAGCAACTGTAAAAAGCACAGGTTAGATACGTCACGTAGATGAGGTTAAACAATGCCAGGAAAAGGTGGGAGTGGCAAGGCAGGTTTTGTTTAGGAACCAACTGGTAAGCAGAGCCATGGGTTCAGTGCGGTGGCTGAGTTTTACTAATGAAAGTTTTAACGGGCAACAAGAGTGGTGTTCGTGGCTTATACTGGACTTATTATTTGATATATTATTTATGTCTTAAAGGTTTACTTTGCTTTTAGTTATGTGTACACATGTGTCTTTGTGTGGCTATGTGCGTGTGTGAATGCAGGTGCTCACAGACTCCAAAAGAGGGTGCTGGGTCCTCCGGCATGCGAGTGCCAAGAAGTGGTGAGCCACTTGTTATGGGTGCTGAGAACCAGAGCTGGGTCCTCTAGAAGAACAGCAAGCATTTGTTACCACCGAGCCGTCTCTCCAGTCACCTGGTATCTGCTACTCTGTACTCAGGTTGGTTACTGATAACTTTTCTTTTAACTTTGTAGAAAAGAAGTAATGAAACCTGACTGAACACTGCCTGGAGATTTAAGTTAAGCCAATCAAGCCAAGTGTGATCTTTCAACGCCTAAACCATGATAGCATCATTAGAGGTCAGATAAAGTCATGCAACCCTGAGGAGCTGGTAATGGTTTAGCATTTTAATTCCCTTTACCAAAGCTACATTCAGAAACGGCCCTCGTGATGATTAGGGCCTGTGCCTGTTAGGCCGTGAGATGCAGAGCATCACTAACCGGGTGGTGTAAAATGCAAACCTCCCAGCTGTGTGGGTTGGCAATGCAGGTCCCAGTTGGATTCCTGCCCAAGCTAATTACCATTCCAGTTCAACACGGGCACTGCTTTTTCTGATTCTTGGTTTGGTTTTTTTTTCCCCCCTTCCCCAAATGGCTTCATGTTGTTCTTAAGTAGCTTCTCTGATTATCTTCTGAGCATTGTGATGGCCTCTTCAAAGGGGAACAGCTGTGCGAGGCAAACACACAAGCAGAAAGTATGGTAATTGGGGGGGGGCGTAAATTAGGGCAGTTTTCATATGTTCTTGTGAGTATAAAACAGTATGCCTAAGCTTCAGTAAACTGTGCTGTGTTATCTGGAAGGCAAGAGGGGTGGGCAGCACTAAGATCACGTGTTCACAGGAGGCTGGAAGACGCAAGAGAACGTGCAAGCTGAGGGGAGGTGGAAATAGAGAAAATAAAGGGGGAGGGGCTGGCAGGCAGAAGAAGGGAGAAGAAAAGAGATTGTGTGTAGATACACCCTACCTGAAAGGAGTCCAGAAGACAGGAATGTTTGCCGAGGTCCCTCCTCTGATACCCTAGAGTTAATAATAGTGGAGTGATACTGTGGCAGGACCCGTTGCCAGTCTTAGCTTTACTAAAGGGTATTATGATAATCATTTATCTTTATTTTAAAGGCTTTTAAAAACTTCTTTTATTTATTTACATCTGTGTGTGTGTGTGTGTTGCCATGAGTATGTGCACATGAGTATGTGTGGGTGCCCACAGAAGCCAGAAGGGGGAGTAGGGGAGCTCCCTGGAGCTGGAGCTAGAGATGGTTGTGAGCCGCCTGACGTTGGGGTTTGAGGAGCGACACTCTGGTCCTCTACAAGAGAAGCAAACACCCTTCACTGCTGAGCCCTCTCTACAGCCCCGCCCACCCAGCCCTACATCATTAAATTAAAAGAAAAGAAAATATGATTCCTTCCCCCAAAAAAGTGTATTGTACACTTGAGATTTATGATGGAAAGAGGAAAAAGTCGGCTGCGGGGGGCAGGGGGCGATATTTATTAGGCTCTCTTGTTTTTGGTTTTAAGCCGGAGACTTAGGCCACGTTTACGCAAGAGGCAAAAGAAAGATCTGGCCCCTCCCCCAACACAGCCTTATACTTGATGTTCCCTCTAAGGGACACATTGCCCTTCTGGAAAAATAAGTGTTTACATCCTGCCCCCACCCAGTGAAAACAGCATTTTTGGATACTATTATCTCGGTCACTTTTCTGTTGGTGTGATAAAATATCTTGACCAAGCCAAATTTAGGGAGAAAGGGTTTGTTCTGGCTCACAGTTCAAGGAGACGATGTATCAGCACAGATAAGTCAAGACACCAGGGACCTGAACCGCTGTGGAGTCAGGGTGCTTCCCTCAAGGAGCAGAGAATGGACAGAAAGTCGGGCTGGTCTATACAACGGTAAGGTCCGCCCTATACTTAATTACGCCCTTCAGCAAGACTCCACCCCTCTTAAAGGTCCCACAACTCCTCCAAATCGTGTCACCAACTAGAGACCAAGCAGTCTGGTGATGGAGCCTGTGGGGGCTGCTTCATGTCCAAATCACAACCATAAAAGGTGTGAAAGCCAGTCTAGGGATTGCTACCATTTGAATCTGAAATGTGGTTCTGTTTTGAAGGTTGTGGAGGATTATCAGGGTGTGCCTGATTGGTGGAAGCAGATTATAAGAAGGGGGCCTTTAAAGACCAGCCCTCATCTCTAGTTCTAGCCCTTGGTCTCTGCATCCTGTTTACTATTCGTGAACTACTCTGCCTGCTGGTTTGTTGCCATGAGAACGCCTTCAGCTGCACATCCCATTCACCACAGGTTGAACCTGTCCCTCTGCCACATCTTCCCTGCCAGCGAAGGTGAAATTGCTCTGAATCCAGGAGCCACGATAAAGCCTCCCCCCCCCCTCTCTTTATTATGTATACAGTGTTTTGCCTGCATATACACCTGCGTGCTAGAAGATGGTTGTGAGCCACCATGTGGTTGCTGGGAATTGAACTCAGGACCTTTGGAAGAGCAGCCAGTGCTCTTAACCCCCGAACCAACCTTCCAGCCCCAAGCCTTCCTTGCTTAAATTGCTTCTGCCATATATTTTGTCATGACAACAAGTAAGTAAGACAATGATCTACTTACATGAGAAAGCAGGTACTGTTTTGCCACAAAAAGGTGACAATGTAAACTGATGTGAAGACAATTTCTCATCACATCCCCCAGAATTGAATGGTAGTCTAGGACAGAGCTCAGGAGGCTCCATCAGCAACAGGCGATGAAGGTGCTACACATTATTGCTGCTATAGAATTCTTCATGTCTCCCCACTGGTTGTTACATTCTAGTTGGACCAGTGAGGCTCCGTGGAGCCGAGGCCACACCTGGCCGCTCCCATCTCCATTTTGTATGGCGCCATCTTGTGTGTTCAAGGAAGTGCTCCATAACTATGTTGCCTGCGTGAACTGAGAAAAGACACATAACGTGGGAGATGTCAAATGGCACTAATGGATAGCTGGGCTATGGTGATTGACTGACTCAATGGGTCCCTTTCAGAGGCAGGGCCTCATCAGCATTATGCTCATTTGCACTTTACTGTAATAACATTTAAAGCACACAGAATTAATTTGGTCTTAAATGGGGATGTCGTTAGTGTCCCTGAAAGATTTCTTGTCCTGAAATTTCCTAATGAATTCATCATGAATTTGAATTTGTTCTATCTATAGCCTCAGGGCTGGTCCCATGCTTAGAAAATGACCCATCTAGTCTAATTTGATGGGTGCCCCGGAATAGGCCATCTGCTCAAAAATAATTCTTGCTCTGACTCCAGAAAATTCACCCTCAGAGTTTAACTTAATAAATCAGCCAATAACTTGATGGATGATTAAAGTCAGTAAATATTTACAAAATACTGATGACTTGCAAAGAACTAGAGATTGCAGAAAAGATGGATGGCACAGTTTCTGCCTGCAAGGACCTTCTACAGGGCTGTGCAAATGAAAGATACATATTCAGATGCATAGATGACACGAAGCTTCCTAAGTGGCTTTTTTAAAAAAAACCATCTCTAGGCAGTGTCACTGGCAAGGGAATATAATGGTGTCCTCCCATGCTTGCAGGCCTTTGATGTTTGACAGGGGTGGTGTTCACTGCGTGCTGACGGGGTCCCATCCAATGAACTCTCTCCCTCGGAGCCTGTTTCATAACCTAGGAGAATATTAATATCCTCCTGCTTTTCCTCCTCCCTGTTTAGCTCCGAGACCTACAGAGGTACCATTGCAAAAGCACCTCAGACACCACAGCATCCCTGAAGCAGACTTAAGACCTGACTGCCATTTCCTCAAGCAGAATAACATGGACGCATCATTCCTTCCGTCAACAGACCCCCTAAGGACATTTCCCCAGGGTCAGGTCAGATGTGACGGGTTATGGGACAGATTGAACCATGGCCCTTCCTTCTCATGACTCTGCAGGTCACCCAGAGATGTAAATACTAGCAATCTAGTCAGGCAGGATGAAGGTCAGGGCGAGACTCTGGGGGACACGCTGAGAACAAGTGAGAGGGTCAGGGATTCCTCTGGGAAGGGCCACTGGAGTCTAGAGGAGGCTGAGCCGTCATTTCCAGAGGGGGAAACAGCATGGGCGCAGAGGACAAGCTGAAGGCAGTCAGAAGAGAGGAAAGTGGCTGAAATGGGAGAGCTGACAGGGACTTTGTCATTTCTTACAGAGGTGACTACAACCCGAGGCCACCAGCTGAGAGAGGTTGGAAATAGACCATGGCACAGGAGCCATTGAAATGAGCTTGTAGGATGCCTGAGTGAGGAGGGGTCAAAGGCACTGGGCTCTCAGCCCTGGGAGATCACTGCCTTTGTCATCTCAGTGGCAGGGACTAGACCTAGGTCCTAAAGCCTGCCAGGCAAGCTCCACCTCTGAGCTATATTTCTCCAGCCCTTGTTTGCATTTTCTGATTTTTGAGGCAGAATCTAAGTTTCCTGGGCTAGCCTTGAACCTCGCTCTGTTAGCCCAGGCAGGCCTTAATCTTGTAGTCTTTTCATCTCATCCTCCCAAGGAGCTGGGGTTGCCTAGCCACCAGACTGGTAGAAAAGCAGTGCCCCTCGCGGATCAGAAACCAGGGAGGAAGGAAGTGAGGAAGAAGTACCACTCTTCCAGGTTTACCCAGACCCACACCAGAGCCACAGGCCTATAGTCCATCACATTCTGTGTCCTTGCGCCTCACATGACAGTGTGTGCAAGGGACAAGAAGCCAGAGCTAGTAGCTGGAAGGTGTTCTCCTGAGGAGGCAGGAAACATCCTGGCCCTTTTGAATATACAGGACCAGCAAAGGAAGCACCGCATCCTGCCAGGAGCTCCAGGACCAGTGGCTGGGCTCTGCACCTGAGCGGGGCCGGGTCATTTGAGCTGACTCCTAACTCCGTGCCTGGAAACACATCAAGAAAGAAGAATCTGTCTAAAAACCAATCTCCCCTGTGCTGCCGATTGGGTTTCCTGGGTCCCTTGAATTCCTTGTCATTTTCTTTTTTATGCCTTCAGTCTTGAGCTTCACTCTCCTTATTGCATTCTCTGCCCAAAGGCATGGAATACTGTGGTGTCTACCTGGCC